>NC_084757.1:1410766-1438266 GCF_033978785.1 Entelurus aequoreus | reverse complement strand
CACTTTTCACCTGCAAAACCAGTAAGATTTTTTTTCAAAAGAACTTGGAAATTGCAATTTCTGTAGAAATTCCGTGTGAATGCCAAAGAGCCAGAGTCAAACTGAAATGCTAACAGTTAGCACGCTGGCCAAATATAGCGTCAAGTAAGAAAATATGTGCAAAATGAGCTAAAAGAAAGAGCTAGCATGCTAACAGTACTATGCTAACAATAACATGGTTATAGTTAGCGTTAGTGAAATACTAAAATACGGCACTTTTTACCCGCAAAACCAGTAAGATTTTTTTTCAAAAGAACTGGAAAATGCAATTTCTGTAGAAATTCCGTGTGAATGCCGAAGAGCCAGAGTCAAACTGAAATGCTAACAGTTAGCACGCTAGCCAAATAAAGCGTCAAGTAAGAAAATATGCGCAAAATGAGCTAAAAGAAAGAGCTAGCATGCTAACAGTACTATGCTAACAATAACATGGTTATAGTTAGCGTTAGTGAAATACTAAAATACGGCACTTTTTACCCGCAAAACCAGTAAGATTTTTTTTCAAAAGAACTGGAAAATGCAATTTCTGTAGAAATTCCGTGTGAATGCCGAAGAGCCAGAGTCAAACTGAAACGCTAACAGTTAGCACGCTGGCCAAATATAGCGTCAAGTAAGAAAATATGCGCAAAATGAGCTAAAAAAAAAAGAGCTAGCATGCTAACAGTACTATGCTAACATGCTAACAATAGCATGGTTACAGTTAGCAACGTATCTGGCTGAGGGCCACAGAATGACATATCAAAGGATGCCGGGGCCATTTGGGTAGTTTTCCCCGTCAAACCAGTACAATTTATAATTTTTATTTTTTAAACTCGAAAATGCAATTTCGGTAGAAATTCCCTGCGAATGCCGAAGAACCAAATTCTACTCGGTATTAGTTCGGAAAGAAAATCTAAAGGTATCGCACGGTACTGACAGTTAGCACGTTGGCCAGATGGCGCCAAGTAACAAATAATATGATATATTGCTCAAAATTAGCTTAAAAAGCTAGCATGCTAACAGTACAACGCTAACAATAGCATGGTTACAGTTAGCAATAGTGAAATACCAAAATATATGACACTGAGGTGTAAATCTGCTAAATTGGCTAAAATATCTAGCATGCTATAATGTTAGCAAACAATTTGAAAATGCAATTTCTGTAGAAATTCCCTGTGAATGTTGAAGAACCAAATTCTACTCTATATTGATTTCGTAAAGAAAATCAAAAGGTATCGCACGTCACTAACAGTTAGCACGTTGCCCAGATGGCGCCAAGTAACAAAAAATATAGCATATGCGCAAAACTAGCTTAAAAAGCTAGCATGCTAACAGTACAACGCTAACAATAGCATGGTTACAGTTAGCAATAGTAAAATACCAAAATATATGACACTGAGGTGAAAATCTGCTAAATCGGCTAAAATATCTAGCATGCTATAATGTTAGCAAACAACTTGAAAATGCAATTTCTGTAGAAATTCCCTGTGAATGTCGAAGAACCAAATTCTACTCGGTACTGGTTCGGAAAGAAAATCAAAAGGTATCGCACGTCACTAACAGTTAGCACGTTGCCCAGATGGCGCCAAGTAACAAAAAATATGACATATGCGCAAAATTAGCTTTAAAAAGCTAGCATGCTAACAGTACAATGCTAACAATAGAGTTAAAGTTAAAGTACCAATGATTGTCACACACACACACTAGGTGTGGTGAAATTAACCTCAGCATTTGACCCATCCCCTTGTTCACCCCCTGGGAGGTGAGGGGAGCAGTGAGCAGCAGCGGTGGCCACGCCCGGGAATCATTTTTTGGGTGATTTAACCCCCAATTCCAACCCTTGATGCAGAGTGCCAAACAGGGAGGTAATGGCTCTCATTTTTATAGTCTTTGGTATGACTCGGGCGGGGTTTGAACGCACGACCTACCCATCTCAGGGCGGACACTCTAACCACTGGGCCACTGAGTAACGAATTTCTGTAGAAATTCCCTGTGAATGCTGAAGAACTGTTTAAAAAAATAGCGAGCCCTGATTGAACAGATGGATTCTCTAACCTGAGAATCGGCGTATACCGTATTTCCTTGAATTGCCGCCGGGAATATAGTATTCGCCAGCCTAGAATTACAGCCGGGTCAAACTCGTTTCACAAAATAATTAGCGCATGCTTGGCACTTCCGCCGGGTCAAATATGAGTCATTAAGTGACTCCCGCCTCCTGGTGGTAGAGGGCGCTAGTGATCCTTCTTGCGACTACCAGTACTGCAGAAGACCGGTGCTGCAGAAGAAGACAACAAGCAGCATGCTTGCACTTTTACCATGGAGGATTACATATCTAAAATAAAACGGTTTTCTAAACTGGACTTTCAATCGAAGCAGGAGGTAATAATTAAAGGAATATCTCCAGAGACTTTTAAAACTGAAGAAAGATAAGGAAGACTGGCTTTGATCAGAAGCAGCTGCACATGGACATCATTTATAAGTAAAGGTAAGACCATAATAATGTTTTTTTATTAAATGTGCTTTTCATGATAAGGTAAGCGCCGGAGTGAGAAGAGGTTTTAAAATAATTAGCGCATGCTTGCCCATCCCGCATGCTTTTGGTAAGCGCAGGAGTGAGAAGAGGTTTTAAATTAATTAGCGCCCCTGCGGCTATTCAAGGAAATACGGTATATATAAAAAAAAAGGTGTATCATAGCCGTACCATGACCTCGTTGGTGGGTTTGCTGAGAGTGGGCAGAATCAAGATGGCATCCATGGGGACGGCTCCGGTTTTCTCCGTGCTGGAGTTCCTCCCCTTGACCCATCCTCTCTTCTCAGAGAACTCGTTGTCCTTCAGCAGCACAATGAGTTCCCCCTTCTTGAAGTTGAGGAACGTGGGGTCGTCTGAGGATAGAACGCACTCAGTGAGCACGTGCGGACCTAGTCGGGACAGGGGTGTGTGTGTGCGGTCGCCCCACCTCGCTCGTCCATCTCCTTCAGGGTCACGGCGTACTGCGAGCGCTCGGTCAGCCCGCCCAGGAACATGGTGACCAGGTTGGCCATGTCCTCGGCTGTGGACCCGCTCAGCGTGAAGTCTCCCTTCAGGGTCAGCAGGGACACGGCCGGGCCTTGACCCTCTCTGCTCGGAACCAGACGGAACTAGGGTAGGAACCGAGCGAGGGTCTAATGGTGTCTCGTCGCACCTACCTGGTGGAGTTGACTCCGGTGACTTCCGGGAAGGAAAGTTCCAGCAGCCTCTTCTCCCGCTCGTCCAGGAAGGTGATGCCCGTCCAGTTGATGGCCACGATGAACTTGTTCTTGGGCAGAGGGTGGCCTGCAAAGAGGACTCGGTCATTGGTACCGTGCCGGACTCCAGGCACATTTGTGGCCACCCGCCCGTTTCCACTGCCAACCGAGCAAGTGTGCCTGATAGAAAGCACTCAAAAGCAAGGCCCCATTTTCCAAAAGGCGCTGGCTCCATGCTAACTTAAAAGAAATACGCCATATACATGCTACTGGTTAGCATTAGCCATTTTGTGTTCATGAAAAGTACAACTAAACTAAACCTACACTACTTACAGTATAAACACTTTGTGGCGCGCAACAAAAGACTTACTGGCAAAGACTACTTCCTGACTAAATGCAAATGATACTGAGAACTGTAAGAAAGCAAGATATAACAACTGTACTTATTATCAGCTCATTGTTCAATGAATGATTGTTATTATTATTGATTACCTCAATAACACACTAAAGTACCAACAATTGGTACCGTCGAGTACCGGTATCGGTACTGTATCGGTTCTAACGTGAAAGGTACACATTGCAAATATTGTGCTTTAGATAGATAGATAGTACTTTATTGATTCCTTCAGGAGAGTTCCCTCAGGAAAATGTAAAAGGCATATTACTACGGAGATGAGTTAGTTAATTTGTGTTTTTGTTACGAAAGCTTCTTTTTTTTTTGGACACTTGAGTTTATGTAACTGAATTTTTTTGCGTTTGTGAACTGATTTTTTTTTTTTATAAAAAATTTTTTTTACTTCAAACTACAGAAAAATGCGTGGGCATATTTTGTGTTCAATAATTCAGTTTGTTAAAATTGTGTTTTAAAATTCAGCGTAAAAATAAATAAATCACTGTACAAAAAATTTCATGTGGAAAAAAATCAGTTAAAAAAAAATTCAGTGTAAAAAAAAAATTCAGTGTGCCAAAAAAAAAAATCTGTTTAAAAACATTTCAGTGAAAAACAAAATTAGTGCAGAAAAAATCAGTTTAGGAAAAATTTTGTGTAAAAAAAATTCAGTCTGTCAAAAGTCAGTGTAAAGAAATCACTGCAGAAAAATACACTGAAAACATTTCAGTGTATGAATTTTCAGTGTAAAAAAAAAATCAGTTCAAAAACATTTGAGTGTTTGAATATTCAGTGTAAAGAAAAATAATCAGTTTAAAAACATTTCAGTGAAAAACAAAAATAAGTGCAGAAAAAATCAGTTTAGAAAAAATTCAGTTTAAAAAAAATTCAGTCTGTCAAAATTAATTGTATAAAAATTCAGTGTAAAGGAACCACTGCAGAAAAAAAAACACTGAAAACATTCCAGTGTATGAATATTCAGTGTAAAAAAAAACCCAATGCAGAATAAAATGTATGTAAAAAAAATTAAGTTTAAAAAAAATTTGGTTGAAAAAAATTCAGTGTAAAAAAATTAAGTTTAAAAACATTTGGTTGAAAAAAATTCAGTGTGAAAAAAATTCAGTCCGTCAAAATTCAGTGTAAAAAAAATTCAGTCTGTCAAAATGAATTGTATAAAAATTCAGTGTAAAGAAATCACTGCAGAAAAAAACACTGACAATATTTCAGTGTATGACTATTCAGTGTAAAAGAAAAACAGTGCAGAATATAATTAATGTAAAAAAAACAATTAGTGCAGAAAAAATCAGTTTAAAAAGATTCAGTGAAGAAAAAAATGAGTGCGAAAAAATTCAGTTTAAAAAAAATTCAGTCCGTCAAAATTAATTGTATAAAAATTCAGTGTAAAGAAACCACTGCAGAAAAAAAACACTGAAAACATTCCAGTGTATGAATATTCAGTGTAAAAGAAAAACAGTGCAGAATATAATTAATGTAAAAAAAAACAATTAGTGCAGAAAAAATCAGTTTAAAAAGATTCAGTGAAGAAAAAAATGAGTGTGAAAAAATGCAGTGTGAAAAAATTCAGTCTGTCAAAATTAATTGTATAAAAATTTAGTGTAAAGAAATCATTGCAGAAAACAAACACTGTGAAAACCTTTTAGTGTATGAATATTCAGTGTAAAAAAAACCCACTGCAGAATAAAATTAATGTAAAAAAAAAAAAATTGTGAAAAAAAATTAACTTAAGACCCATTTGCGGTACATTAGGACTGAAGCACCCATTGGCTGGTCCTGAAACACCATCGATTGCTTCAGTCGTCATTTAACCAAAGTAGTTCTTGACTTACGCATATTTTTCCACTGAATTTTTTTACACAGAATTTTTGTAGAATAATTTTTTTCACACAAAGGGATAAGTAGGAGAAAAGACAGATGGATGGGTGAATTTTTACACAAAGAATTTTAAAACACTATTTTAACAGACTGAATTTGTACCCAATGAATGTTAAAAGTATGTGAACAGAGTGTAAATGAACCCCCATACAGTACCATATGCCCTTAGAGGGCCCTACAAGGGGAGGAACCACTACTGTCCTTAAATGCCAACATGGCTGAAGGACCAGGGGCTTACCTGACACCTTGACCACCTCAAAGAACCTGGAGAAGAAGATGGGCCACGTCTGGCGGGCGTAGTCGACAATCTCCACCTTCACAGAGTCCGCCTTTTGCTGGGAGCTCAGGTAAGAACTCTGATGAAGTAGTAAGACAAAACCCTGACCTAAGATCTGCTCTTCAAGAGGGATGTGGAGTCGCAGGGGTGTCCAAACTTTTTCACTTGGGGGGCCGCATTGGGATAAAAACATTTGGCCGGGGGCCGAAAGCCGACTGCTTGTAAACTAATATATATATATATATATATATATATATATATATATATATATATATATATATATATATATATATATATATATATATATATATATATATATATAAATAGTTGGCGATTAATTTAGTCATCGATTCGTTGGATCTATGCTATGCGGATGTGCAGAGGCTACTTTTTTTATTTTATTGTAATTATTATTTTTATTTTATTTTTTTTCAAATAAACCTTTATTTATAAACTGCAACATTTACAAACAGCTGAGAAACAATAATCAAAATAAGTATGGTGCCAGTATGCTGGTTTTTTTCAATAAAATACTGGAAAGGATAGAAATGTAGTTTGTCTCTTTTATCCAATTATTAATCGATTGATTGAAGTAATAATTGACAGATTAATCGATTACCAAATTAGTTGTTAGTTGCAGCACTAGTACATATATATTTCTATATATACATACATATATATATACATATATATTTTTATATATACATATATATACACATATATACGTACATACATATATATATATATATATATGTATATGTACATATATATATACGTACATATATATATATATATATATATATATATATATATATATATATATATATACATATGCATATATATATATATATATACATATGCATATATATATATGTATACATATGCATATATATATATATATATATATATATATATATACATATACATATATATATATACATATATACATATATATATACATATATACATATATATATACATATATACATATATATATACATATATATATATACATATACATATATATATATATACATTATATATATACATACATACATACATACATACATATATATACATATATATACATGTATACACATATATACATAT
The DNA here is from genome assembly GCF_033978785.1 of Entelurus aequoreus. Classification (NCBI taxonomy): domain Eukaryota; kingdom Metazoa; phylum Chordata; class Actinopteri; order Syngnathiformes; family Syngnathidae; genus Entelurus; species Entelurus aequoreus. The sequence continues at coordinate 1,431,358 of NC_084757.1, read as the reverse complement.
ATATACATATATGCATATATACACATATATATTTATAAATATATATATAAATATATATATGCATACATATGTATATATATATACATATATATACATATGTGCATATATACATATATATACATATGTGTATATATATATATATATATATATATATATACATACGTACATATATACATACATATACATACATACATACATACATACATACATACATATATATATATGTATGTGTGTGTACATATTATATCAATATAATGGATGTATAATTAATATAATTGTTTATTAAGAGTATGTGAAAGTTTGACTCCTACCTTGTTTACTTCTGTGACGACTTTCCTAAAGTTTTGTAATCAATAAGAAATATCAAGCAGCTAAAATGCAGCAAACATGCAACATGGATACGTGTGGAGTGTTTTACATATTTCCCATCATGCTTTGTAATGGATTTAAATGGATGTAATTTTGAATTTGCTATGGTGTGTGGATGTTTTTCATAGTAGCCCCAAAGTTCAGTGAGCGGGTTGTCTTCTGTGTTAGTTGCATTTTTTTGTTTTTGCACCATGACTAGGGAAGGTTGTTTGGATTGAGTCATACAAGTACATGCTGTGCAATGCTTTGATGAACTCAGGACGTCTCGCGGGCCAAATTGATCGTTTGGACACCCCCTGGAGTAATGTCACTGACCTGAGCGTGGGCTGTGCTGACCATCTGCACCCACTTGGCCTCGGACTTGGCCTCCAGCAGCGAGTTGCTGATGCAGGCCTGCACCGCCTCCTTGGCCTTCTCCGCAGAGTTGTCGGCACCGTGCTGGATGTACAGGTACTTGGCAGCCATCTGGACAACATCCTCTTCCTGTATCGAGTACAGTGCTTTGTGATTGTGTGCCACGTTGTCTGTGCGGCTGTAGGCAACCTCCCCATGTAGTTTTTTTCATAGACTACGATCGCAGGAGCTACATTTGAAGTACCTCGATTTACCAACCCCTCTGAACTTTTCGGTTTATGAACGTTTAGATGGCCTCTTCATTCATTTTGTGCTTGCTCGTATTGAAGAGATTGAGGAAGACGGCTCCGTTTTTTTTTTAAAGTGACGACAACGGACTTTTCCGGAAAAAGATGCCAAAGCGGAATTATTTCACAGCGGACGAGAAGATGACCTGTCGTTCAGCGGCGCTTCTTCCAAGAGGACATTCAAACGCACGCCGCCCCGCCCCCCTACTGTCAGAATAATTGTATCTAAGTTATCACAAAACTTTGTGTTACATTGAGTTCGGCTCACCCTGCGAGAGGACAAAAGCTGTCTTTGATCCTACCAAGCAAAAGGCTTGTAAAACTCCACTGTGTAGGATGGGGAGCGACATGAGGGTGTCGGTTTCTTTGATGTATTGTAAGCCACAGGAAGATTTTGTCTTTACCCGAGATCTACAAAGCGGAGAGGAGGCAAGGCCGGACCTCCCTCCAGGCACCTTTCCTTTGAACTGTTGTACGACCTTTTCTTTGAACTGTTTTGTAACCAAAGGCGATGGCTGTTTACGACCCCCCCTCCCTTAGAAACAGCTGTTGCCATGTAATCAGGGAAAGTCCAAACAAACAATCTTTCGTCAGAGCGTGGGACGACACTGTGCAAGGGTACAGTGTCCACGCGTTTCTCCCCAATTGAGCTAAATTGAATTCTGTCTCTGTTTAATTCCTTGCTTCTTGTCTTGTTTAATAGATGTCCTCAGTGTTTGAACCTGACACCGACTATAAGTGGATTTTTTACGTTTTAAAATGTTTATTATTGTAGCAATTTAGTTGTTAAAGTTAAGAATGTTTGTGATTTCTGATCGTTTGCGAGGGCACCCAAGGGACTTCCGCGTGTGTGCGCGCGTGTGTTGGCAGAGCTACGCGAACAGCACAGTTCAGCTTGTCTTTGTTGTTGTTTTGGCTTGCTAATAAAGAGATGCAGTTCATCGCCTCCTTGTTGTATCAATATTATTTTGTAGTGTTAGTTGATCAAGTGAAATAATAATAATAATACATTTTATTTGGTATAGCGCTTTTCAGAGTACTCAAAGACGCTTTACAGGATAAAAAATTAAAATATAAAACAGAATAAATATAGAATAAATAGAATGAACAACGATGGGTATGAAAAACACTGACCTATTTATTATTATATATATGTTAGTGGAATTTCTTTCTAACTGTAATTTCTCAAATAAATGTTTTTGTAAATTATTGATCAAATAAATTATTTAGAAAAATGTTTTGTTGAAAATTTTGCATATTTTGTGTTTTTTGCCATAAAAAACAGGTTTTTTTGGGGGGGGGAGGGAAGGCATGAAACATAAAAAACATTTAAAAAAAATAAAAAATAAAAATAATAATTTAAGAATAATACATTACTTTTATAAGTGGACCCTCTTGGATCCCCGAGAATTTTAGTGGGATTTTTTTTCTAACTGTAATTTGTCAAATCAATGTTATAAATCATTGATCAAACGATGGGTATGAAAAACACTGACCTATTTATTATTATACATTTAGAATGGACTTTAAGTTGAAGTGGCGTGGTAATTGTTACTACAGAAATGAATCGTTCATTAAGTTACTCATGACGCAGTAAGACGAATGATGCGGACACGCTTGTTACTGCCTCGGAAACTTTGTATGTGTGAGTAGTGTGCAACTAGAATTGCTTGATACTTTTTTGCAGTGAACTGACAAAATGCCGAAATATTATTTCTATGTATGTCTAGCTTGTGTGCTACTGCGTGCTTAGCTGTTGTGTAGCTGCCAGCTCCGAGTAGCCTTGTAGCCTACCATGTTTTTTTTGTTTTGTTTGGATAAAATAGTGAAGAGCTCACCTTCTCCATCTGGTACTCTCCAAACTTCAAGCCGTGTATGATCTGCCTGTAGATGAGCTCCGTGCTGGTCTTGTCCTCCCCACAGTCGTGCCAGGGCGTGAAGATCTCCTTGCGGAAGAAGAGGCGCCACGGGGCGTGCTGCTCCTGGCCCCCTCGCCGCTTCACTTCCTGCTCACACTGGGAGATGGCGTCCATCACGTGTTCCCGCCCGCTGCCCAGAGCCCACACCTACGGGACAAGGGGTGGCCCCCCCGGCTCATTTTTAAACAGTTTTCTTTTTAAAAATGACTAAAAACAACAACAAAAATGTTGGAATAAAAGAGCAAACAGGAGAAATATAACAAGAAAAAGTTGCAATATTGACGCTAATAACACAAAACTGTTTATTTACTTGAAATCTGTCATTGCTCAATAAATAATAATGGATGGAGGAATTATTACTATTACTATAATTATTTGTCATATAAATAAAACAAGGTTTTATTTGACAAAAAGGGCATAAATAATAAGAAATATTTGGATCCTCGAGAATTTTAGTGGGATTTTTTGTCTAACTGTAATTGCTCAAATCAATGTTATAAATCATTGATCAAATATTTCATTTGGTAAAATGTTTTGTGGGAAAATGTTCCATATTTTGTGTTTGTGCCAGAAAAAACAGGGTTTTCTTTGGGGGGAAAGGCATAAAACATTGTAAAAAATTATAAAATAAACATAAAATAAAAACAATATATATTAATATATGACTTTTTAAAACTGTTATTAGTGGGCCCTTTTGGATCCCTGAAAATGTTAGTGGGATTTCTTTCTAACTGTAATTTCTCAAATCAATGTTTTTGTAAATTATTGATCAAATAAATTATTTAGAAAAATGTTTTGTTGAAAATGTTGCATATTTTGTGTTTTTTGCCATAAAAAACAGGGTTTTTTTGGAGGGGGGAAAGGCATGAAACATAAAAAACATTTAAAAAAAATAAAAACTAATAATAATTTAAGAATAATATATGACTTTTATAAGTGGGCCCTCTTGGATCCCCGAGAATTTTAGTGGGATTTTTTTTCTAACTGTAATTTGTCAAATCAATGTCATAAATCATTGATCAAATATTTTTTTTGGAAAAATGTTCCATATGTTGTGTTTTTGCCATAAAAAACAGGGTTTTCTTTGGGGGGAAAGGCATGAAACATTGTAAAAATTATAAAACAAACATAAAATAAAAACAATATATTTTAATATATGACTTTTTAAAACTGTTATTAGTGGGCCCTTTTGGATCCCTGAAAATGTTAGTGGAATTTATTTCTAACTGTAATTTCTCAAATCAATGTTTTTTGTAAATTATTGATCAAATAAATTATTTAGAAAAATGTTTTGTTGAAAATTTTGCATATTTTGTGTTTTTTGCCATAAAAAACAGGGTTTTTTTGGGAGGGGGAAAGGCATGAAACATAAAAAACATTTAAAAAAAAAATAATAATAATAATAATTTAAAAATAATATATGACTTTTATGAGTGGGCCCTTTTGTATCCCCGAGAATTTTAGTGGGATTTTTTGTCTAACTGTAATTGCTCAAATCAATGTTATAAATCATTGATCAAATGTTTCATTTGGTAAAATGTTTTGTGGGAAAATGTTCCATATTTTGTGTTTGTGCCAGAAAAAAACGGGTTTTCTTTGGGGGGAAAGGCATAAAACATAAAAATTATAAAATAAACATAAAATAAAAACCATATATATTAATATATGACTTTTAAAAACTATTATTAGTGGGCCCTTTTGGATCCCTGAAAATGTTAGTGGAATTTCTTTCTAACTGTAATTTCTCAAATCAATGTTTTTGTAAATTATTGATCAAATAAATTATTTAGAAAAATGTTTTGTTTAAAATTTTGCATATTTTGTGTTTTTGCCATAAAAAACAGCGTTTTTTGGGGGGGGGGGGGGGGGGGAGGCATGAAACATTAAAAAACATTTAAAAAAAAATAAAAATAATAATAATTTAAGAATAATATATGACTTTTATAAGTGGGCCTTCTTGGATCCCCGAGAATTTTAGTGGGATTTTTTGTCTAACTGTAATTTGTCAAATCAATGTTATAAATCATTGATCAAATATTTTATTTGGAAAAATGTTCCATATGTTGTGTTTTTGCCATAAAAAACAGGGTTTTCTTTGGGGTGGAATGGCATAAAACATTAAAAAAAATTATCAAATAAACATGAAATAAAAACAATATATATTAATATATGACTTTTAAAAACTCTTATTAGTGGGCCCTTTTGGATCCCTGAAAATGTTAGTGGGATTTATTTCTAACTGTAATTTCTCAAATAAATGTTTTTGTAAATTATTGATCAAATAAATTATTTAGAAAAATGTTTTGTTGAAAATTTTGCATATTTTGTGTTTTTTGCCATAAAAAACAGGTTTTTTTGGGGGGGGGGGGGGGGGGTGAAGAGGCATGAAACATAAAAAACATTTTTAAAAAAATAATAATAATAATAATTTTAAAATAATATATGACTTTTATGAGTGGGCCCTCTTGTATCCCTGAGAATTTTAGTGGGATTTTTTGTCTAACTGTAATTTGTCAAATCAATGTTATAAATCATTGATCAAATATTTTATTTGGAAAAATGTTCCATATGTTGTGTTTTTGCCATAAAAAACAGGGTTTTCTTTGGGGTGGAATGGCATAAAACATAAAAAAAATTATCAAATAAACATAAAATAAAAACAATATATATTAATATATGACTTTTTAAAACTCTTATTAGTGGGCCCTTTTGGATCCCGGAAAATGTTAGTGGGATTTCTTTCTAACTGTAATTTCTCAAATCAATGTTTTTGTAAATTATTGATCAAATAAATTATTTAGAAAAATGTATTGTTGAAAATTTTGCATATTTTGTGTTTTTTGCCATAAAAAACAGGGTTTTTTGGGGGGGGAGGGGAAGGCATGAAACATAAAAAACATATAAAAAAAATAAAAAATATAAATAATAATTTAAGAATAATATATGACTTTTATGAGTGGACCTTCTTGGATCCCCGAGAATTTTAGTGGGATTTTTTTTCTAACTGTAATTTGTCAAATCAATGTTATAAATCATTGATGAAATATTTTATTTGGAAAAGTGTTTGTGGGAAAATGTTCCATATTTTGTGTTTTTGCCATAAAAAACAGGGTTTTCTTTGGGGTGGAATGGCATAAAACATAAAAAAAAATAATCAAATAAACATAAAATAAAAACAATATATATATTAATATATGACTTTTTAAAACTCTTATTAGTGGGCCCTTTTGGATCCCTGAAAATGTTAGTGGAATTTCTTTCTAACTGTAATTTCTCAAATCAATGTTTTTGTAAATTATTGATCAAATAAATTATTTAGAAAAATGTTTTGTTGAAAATTTTGCATATTTTGTGTTTTTTGCAATAAAAAACAGGGTTTTTTTGGGGGGGAGAAAGGCATGAAACATAAAAAACATTTTAAAAAAAATAAAAATAATAATAGTTTAAAAATAATATATGACTTTTATGAGTGGGCCCTCTTGGATCCCCGAGAATTTTAGTGGGATTTTTTGTCTAACTGTAATTGCTCAAATCAATGTTTTTGTGAATTATTGATCAAATAAATCATTTAGAAAAATGTTTTGTTGAAAATTTTGCATATTTTGTGTTTTTTGCCATAAAAAACAGGGGTGTTTTGGGGGGGGAAAGGCATGAAACATAAAAAACATTTTAAAAAAATTAAAAAAAAATAATAATTATTTAAGAATAATATATGACTTTTATAAGTGGACCCTCTTGGATCCCCGAGAATTTTAGTGGGATTTTTTTTCTAACTGTAATTTGTCAAATCAATGTTATAAATCATTGATCAAATATTTTATTTGGAAAAATGTTTGTGGGAAAATGTTCCATATTTTGTGTTTTTGCCATAAAAAACAGGGTTTTCTTTGGGGTGGAAAGGCATAAAACATAAAAATTATAAAATAAACATAAAATAAAAACAATATATATTAAAGTATGACTTTTTAAAATTCTTATTAGTGGGCCCTTTTGGATCCCTGAAAATGTTAGTGGAATTTCTTTCTAACTGTAATTTCTCAAATCAATGTTTTTGTAAATTATTGATCAAATAAATTATTTAGAAAAATGTTTTGTTGAAAATGTTGCATATGTTGTGTTTTTTGCCATAAAAAACAGTTTTTTTGGGGGGGGGGGAGTGAAGGCATGAAACATAAAAAACATTTTAAAAAAATAAAATAATAATTTAAGAATAATATATGACTTTTATAAGTGGACCCTCTTGGATCCCCTAGAATTTTAGTGGGATTTTTTTTCTAACTGTAATTTGTCAAATCAATGTTATAAATCATTGATCAAATATTTTATTTGGAAAAATGTTCCATATGTTGTGTTTTTGCCATAAAAAACAGGGTTTTCTTTGGGGGGAAAGGCATAAAACATTGTAAAAATTATAAAATAAACATAAAATAAAAACAATATATATTAATATATGACTTTTTAAAACTGTTATTAGTGGGCCCTTTTGGATCCCTGAAGATGTTAGTGGAATTTCTTTCTAACTGTAATTTCTCAAATCAATGTTTTTGTAAATTATTGATCAAATAAATTATTTAGAAAAATGTTTTGTTGAAAATTTTGCATATTTTGTGTTTTTTGCCATAAAAAACAGTTTTTTTTGGGGGGGGGAAAGGCATGAAACATAAAAAACATTTTAAAAAAATTAAAAATAATAATAATAATTTAAGAATAATATATGACTTTTATAAGTGGGCCTTCTTGGATCCCCGAGAATGTTAGTGTTTTTTTTTGTCTAACTGTAATTTGTCAAATCAATGTTATAAATCATTGATCAAATATTTTATTTGGAAAAATGTTCCATATGTTGTGTTTTTGCCATAAAAAAACAGAGTTTTCTTTGGGGTGGAATGGCATAAAACATTAAAAAAAATTATCAAATAAACATAAAATAAAAACAATATATATTAATATATGACTTTTAAAAACTCTTATTAGTGGGCCCTTTTGGATCCCTGAAAATGTTAGTGGGATTTCTTTCTAACTGTAATTTCTCAAATCAATGTTTTTGTAAATTATTGATCAAATAAATTATTTAGAAAAATGTTTTGTTGAAAATTTTGCATATTTTGTGTTTTTTGCCATAAAAAACAGGTTTTTTTGGGGGGGGGGGGAAGGCATGAAACATAAAAAACATTTTAAAAAAATTAAAAATAATAATAATAATTTAAGAATAATATATGACTTTTATAAGTGGGCCTTCTTGGATCCCCGAGAATTTTAGTGGTTTTTTTGTCTAACTGTAATTTGTCAAATCAATGTTATAAATCATTGATCAAATATTTTATTTGGAAAAATGTTCCATATGTTGTGTTTTTGCCATAAAAAAACAGAGTTTTCTTTGGGGTGGAATGGCATAAAACATAAAAAAAAATTATCAAATAAACATAAAATAAAAACAATATATATTAATATATGACTTTTAAAAACTCTTATTAGTGGGCCCTTTTGGATCCCTGAAAATGTTAGTGGGATTTCTTTCTAACTGTAATTTCTCAAATCAATGTTTTTGTAAATTATTGATCAAATAAATTATTTAGAAAAATGTTTTGTTGAAAATTTTGCATATTTTGTGTTTTTTGCCATAAAAAACAGGGACTTTTTTGGGTGGAGGGAAAGGCATGAAACATAAAAAACATTTTTAAAAAAATAATAATAATAATAATAATTTAAGAATAATATATGACTTTTATAAGTGGACCCTCTTGGATCCCCGAGAATTTTAGTGGGATTTTTTTTCTAACTGTAATTGCTCAAATCAATGTTTTAAATCATTGATCAAATATTTTATTTGGAAAAATGTTTGTGGGAAAATGTTCCATATGTTGTGTTTTTGCCATAAAAAACAGGGTTTTCTTTGGGGTGGAATGGCATAAAACATAAACAAAAAATTATCAAATAAACATAAAATAAAAACAATATATATTAATATATGACTTTTTAAAATTCTTATTAGTGGGCCCTTTTGGATCCCTGAAAATGTTAGTGGAATTTCTTTCTAACTGTAATTTCTCAAATCAATGTTTTTGTAAATTATTGATCAAACAAATTATTTAGAAAAATGTTTTGTTGAAAATTTTGCACATTTTGTGTTTTTTGCCATAAAAAACAGGGTTTTTTGGGGGGGGGGAAAGGCATGAAACATAAAAAACATTGTAAAAAAAAAAAAAATTATAATAATAATTTAAGAATAATATATTACTTTTATGAGTGGGCCCTCTTGGATCCCCGAGAATTTTAGTGGGATTTTCTTTCTAACTGTAATTTCTCAAATCAATGTTTTAAATCATTGATCAAATATTTTATTTGGAAAAATGTTTGAGGGAAAATGTTCCATATGTTGTGTTTTTGCCATAAAAAAAACAGGGTTTTCTTTGGGGTGGAATGGCATAAAACATAAAAAAAATGATCAAATAAACATAAAATAAAAACAATATATATTAATATATGACTTTTTAAAATTCTTATTAGTGGGCCCTTTTGGATCCCTGAAAATGTTAGTGGGATTTCTTTGTAACTGTAATTGTTAAAATCAATGTTTTTGTAAATTATTGATCAAATAAATGATTTAGAAAAATGTTTTGTGGAAAATTTTGCGTTTTTTTTGCCAAAAACGTAAACTTTACAGCAACAGATATGTTTGAAGTTGATCTATAGATATTTAAGCGTTGAAAGTAAAACAATATTAATATAGGACTTGTTTTTAACACTTTAATGACTGGGGCCCTTTTGGGTCCCCCGGGACCTTTAAAGCTCGGCAAAATTGAGTGTTTACAAGATATTTAGTATTGGTTTTGAAAATGAAAAATATGAAAATGTCCCCCGAGTGCGGCCCTCACCTTTTCATGCAGCGCCACGTAGAGAGTGAAGCCAAAGGTGTCTTTCAGTTTCACTTTGTTGGAGAGGAGCTGGCAGATCTCCTTGGACGTGGACGCCGAGTCCACAGGCAGGTTGACGGAGTGGCCGTCCATCAGCGTCACGGAAACAACCATAGGCTTCTTCGTCTTGGTCGCCTGCGCACCAAAAACCAAAACGTGGTGTCCTGTTCTGTGTTTGGGGAAGCCGGAGCCTATCCCGGAGTTCTTCAGTCACATTTTCATGCCAATCACCTGCAGCTCCAGCCAGGCGGGGGGCTCCCCTCGCCCGCCGTTGATGAGGGTGCGCCGCAGCCTGTCAGCGCAGTACGAAGCGTAGCCTCCTGGAGCCGAGCGGATGAAGCTTTGAACGTACTGTCGGAGGGAGAGCGGGGAAATGAGCAAATATCCATCATTTCATGACAACTGTATTGTTTTAATGTGTCAAATATGTGTGTGTGTGTGTGACAGTCATTGATACTTTATATTTGAATGTAACTTTTTACAGTGAGCTGATTAAGATCATAACATTGAAACGGTCAGGATTCCAAAAGTGAAGATGAGTTTCTCTTTCTGCTGTAGTCTGGAAGTAGTCCTTGCCATTACGTTGAAGGTGCCAGTCTGTGTACTTACTACACACCAGCTGTAACACGCATCTCGGTGGTAGTTTTCAATGACCACATTCAGAGGAGCTGAAATCGCCATGTCAAATCGCTAATGCTAATCCGCAGCATGTGAATGGCATCCCCAATTTTGATTAGCACGCTGCTCACTGCTCCCCTCACCTCCCAGGGGGTGAACATGGGGATGGGTCAAATGCGGAGGACAAATTTCACTACACCAAGTGTGTTTGTGACAATCGTTGGGACTTTAACTTTAACTTGCTTTGTTGGCGTGGAAAAGTGCGACACGACCTAAAGGCGATATGATTTCAGGTGAATCGGTACCCACTAGTGAGTCAGCATTGGGTGTGTACATGTACTGTAAATGTATAATGTATTTATATTATTCCCATGTGAATAACGCTGTATAATAGACTGTATTTATATTATTCACATGTAAATAATGATGTATAATAGACTGTATGTATATTATTCACATGTGAATAATGCTGTATAATAGACTGTATTTATATTATTCACATGTGAATAATGCTGTATAATAGACTGTATTTATATTATTCACATGTGAATAACATAAAGACAGTCTATTATACAGCATTATTCACATGTGAATAATGCTGTATAATAGACTGTATTTATGTTATTCACATGTGAATAATGCTGTATAATAGACTGTCTTTATGTTATTCACATGTGAATAATGCTGTATAATAGACTGTATTTATATTATTCACATGTGAATAATGCCGTATAATAGACTGTATTTATGTTATCCACATGTGAATAATGCTGTATAATAGACTGTATTTATGTTATTCACATGTGAATAATGCTGTATAATAGACTGTATTTATGTTATTCACACGTGAATAATGCTGTATAATAGACTGTATTTATATTATTCACATGTGAATAATAGACTGTATTTATATTATTCACATGTGAATAATGCTGTATAATAGATTGTATTTATATTATTCACATGTGAATAATGCTGTATAATAGACTGTATTTATGTTATTCCCATGTGAATAATGCTGTATAATAGACTGTCTTTATGTTATTCACATGTGAATAATGCTGTATAATAGACTGTATTTATATTATTCACATGTGAATAATGCTGTTTAATAGACTGTATTTATATTATTCACATGTGAATAATGCTGTTTAATAGACTGTATTTATATTATTCACATGTGAATAATGCTGTATAATAGACTGTATTTATATTATTCACATGTGAATAATGCTGTATAATAGACTGTATTTATGTTATTCACATGTGAATAATGCTGTATAATAGACTGTATTTATATTATTCCCATGTGAATAATGCTGTTTAATAGACTGTATTTATATTATTCACATGTGAATAATGCTGTTTAATAGACTGTATTTATATTATTCACATGTGAATAATGCTGTATAATAGACTGTATTTATGTTATTCACATGTGAATAATGCTGTATAATAGACTGTATTTATATTATTCAAATGTGAATAATGCTGTATAATAGACTGTCTTTATGTTATTCCCATGTGAATAATGCTGTATAATAGACTGTATTTATGTTATTCACATGTGAATAATGCTGTATAATAGACTGTATTTATATTATTCACATGTGAATAATGCTGTATAATAGACTGTCTTTATATTATTCACATGTGGATAATGCTGTATAATAGACTGTATTTTTGTTATTCACACGTGAATAATGCTGTATAATAGACTGTATTTATGTTATTCACATGTGAATAATGCTGTATAATAGAATTTATTTATATTATTTACATGTGAATAATGCTGTATAATAGACTGTATTTATGTTATTCACATGTGAATAATGCTGTATAATAGACTGTATTTATGTTATTCACATGTGAATAATGCTGTAAAATAGACTGTATTTATGTTATTCACATGTGAATAATGCTGTATAAGAGACTGTATTTATGTTATTCACATCTGAATAATGCTGTATAATAGACTGTATTTATGTTATTCACATCTGAATAATGCTGTATAATAGACTGTATTTATATTATTTACATGTGAATAATGCTGTATAATAGACTGTCTTTATGTTATTCACATGTGAATAATGCTGTATAATAGACTGTCTTTATATTATTCACATGTGAATAATGCTGAAATTAATTAAATTTAAATAAAAAAATACCTAAGTGTTTATTGTCTATTGTGAGCGAACTGTGGTGCTGAATTTCCCCCAGGGATCAATAAAGTACTTTCTATTCTATTCTATTCTATTCTATACCTTTAAAAGTACCAAAGGGGTACCCATGGCTCGTAATAGGACGCAGAGCGCTAGAAAACCAGCTGTGTATGTTTGATGAGGGCGTGCTCACCCGGATAAGACGATCACTCGGGGGGAAAACGCCCAGACAGAGCGAGAGCAGGATCCACCCGCGGAAATAACTGCCGCGGTTGTTGTTGTCCTGAAGCTGCTTGCAGATCTGACAGTAGATCTCGTCCCTGCACACAAAAACTGTTCACCAAGCAGACCTTACCACGGACATCCTTGCGGTGTGTTTTTTTTTAACTCCACCTACCTGAGGTCCCGTCTGACGATGGCGTAGCCCACAATGATGTGGAGCTTCTCCAGAGAGGTCAGAGGTCGGTCCAGGGTGGGTCCTTCCCCGATCATTACGTCGCCGTCCTCCTGGACCGTCTGCAGGGTGGGGGGCTTGGTGACCTCGGTCTGATCCTCCCGCTGAGGAACAAGAAAAGCGCCATCGGAAAAAACGTGAAAAAAACGTTCCGGATTCCAACGGTTCCCGGCGTGGGCTTCACCTCCTCCATGATGATGGAGGGCTTCCGGAAGCCGGAGGAGGATCTGGGGAGTCCGTTTTCTTGCACGGTGGAGGTTTTTCTCCTGGACAGCAGGTCTGTGAAGGTGGAACCATGCGCACGCGAGGGCTGCCTTCGGGGACCGTGTACGTCTTGGCGTTGGTGGCCGTCTCGCTCGGAGCGGCTCTCTTGGTTCTGGACAGGAGGTCTGCGTAGATGGACCCTTTCCTGTTTGGTGCCGAAGACTCCTGGACGGGGGACGGCTGCGGGACTTTTTTATTCCTCAGGACCCGCTGCAACAAACACAGGTCACCTTTTATCATATTTCTACTCGATACCCGGATTTCAGAAGTCCACGACCACACCGATACCAATGGACGGTTCTCGATACCGCAATGCTAATTAAAAACTGAACCCGTGTACTTTTAAATTCACTACCTTATAAAAACTGTTTTAAAAAGTATTTCTCATCACTGATTCATTGTTCTATAACCGCACAGTAGATCAAAACTAACAATACTTTAAATCTGCTCATAGATAAAAAAAAATAGTCAACTATTTGACATTCTAAAACAACAGCAGTTCACGTTTATTAAACTAAAAATATTGTTATTAACAAAAGGCTAAAACAGACATTTAAAGACAAATCAATTTTTTTACTCCTCATCAACATTTCAGCCCTTTCTCATTACATTATTAACATTTTGCGCTATTTTTACTTTTTTGCTTTATTTTTACCGTATTTAATTTGTATTGCATATTTTTAAAATAAAAAACGCTGCCTTTATTATTGTTATATGTTTTGTACTTCATTTTATTCATTACAAATATTGGGAACACTACACAAATAAAAACAGAAATATGACATTTAATTTAAATAAAAAGTTGCCTTCATTTAAAACTTAAAATGTAAATTTAAAAATGTCAAAAGTTGTCATTTTTGTACCGTTTTATTATAATGTAAACATATTGAATATTAGTCAGTAAATATAAAAATATTACATTACATATTAAAATAATACACACATTCCAACTTTAAATTGTTTATCTTATTATATATTTTTTTAGTACATTTTAGTAACTAAAAAGCAAATATGAGGTTTTATAACACAAAAAAATGAGGCCCTCATTTTTGTTAATTTTCTACACTTTAAAATGAAATGTTAAAAGTTTGTTTCAAAGTTTTGTTACACTTTATGAAGCATTTCTTACATATTTCTTATTTTTGCACCTTAATTTTAAGAGATTATTGTTAAGTGTTCATTGTAATTTTACTATTTTGTTTACATTACATTGCAAAAACAGTATTATATTGTTAAGTAGTCAATGTTGTTTTACAATTTTGTTTACATTACATTACAAAAACAGTAATATTATATTAGTAGGTATTCAATGTGGTTTAACAATTTTGTTTACATTACATTACAAAAACAGTAATATTACATTAATTTAAAACAAAAAGGTGCCTTCATTCATAACTTTGAAAAAAAACCTGTTAAAAATGTACTAAATAAATAATTGTCTTACTCGTTTTTGTACTGTTTTATTATAATCTAAACATATTGAACATTAGTTCGTAAAAAAATAAAATATTAAACTACATGTTAAAACAATACAAATATAAGTTTAAATTGTTTATTTATTACATATATTTTAGTTATTGAAAAGTAAATGACGTTTAAAAAAAATTTTTAAAAATTATGGCCTCTAAATTTTATTAGAGGCCATAAAATAAACTGTTCAAAGTTTCCTGAAATTTTAAAATCATTTCTTACATATTCCTTATTTTTGCACCTTCAATTTAAGAAGTTTAAGTGTTCATTGTAATTTTAATATTTTGTTTACATTACATTGTATATACATACACAGTAATATTACATCAATTTAAAACAAAAAGGTGCCTTCATTCATAACTTCGAAAAAAAAACCTGTTAAAAATTTACTAAATAAATAGTCTTACTCAATTTTGTACTGTTTTATTATAATCCATACATATTGAACATTAGTCAGTAAAAAAATTCAATATTAAACTACATGTTAAAACAATACACAAATATAAGTTTAAATTGTTTATTTATTACATATATTTTACTAATTGAAAAGTAAATATGACGTTTTAAAAAAGAAAAAAAATTGATGCCCTCATTTTTATTAATTTTCGAAACTTTAAAATAAACTGTTCAAAGTTTCCCAACATTTTTAAATCATTTCTTACATATTCCTTATTTTTGCACCTTCATTTTAAGAAGTTTAATTGTTCATTGTAATTTTAATATTTTGTTTGCATTACATTATATATGCATACACAGTAATATTACAATCATTTAAAACAAAAAGGTGCCTTCATTCATAACTTTGAAAAAACTTTTTTTTTTAAATGTACTAAATAATTTTTTTACTCATTTTTGTACTGTTATATTATAATCTAAACATATTGAACATTAGTCAGTAAAAAAATACAATATTAAACTACATGTTAAAACAATACACAAATATAAGTTTAAACTGTTTATTTATTACATATATTTTACTATTTAAAAAGTAAATATGACGTTTTAAAAAAGAAAAAAAATTGATGCCCTCATTTTTATTAATTTTCTAAACTTTAAAATAAACTGTTCAAAGTTTCCTAAAATGTTAAAATCATTTCTTACATATTCCTTATTTTTGCACCTTCATTTTAAGAAGTTTAATTGTTCATTGTAATTTTAATATTTTGTTTGCATTACATTATATATGCATACACAGTAATATTACAATAATTTAAAAAAAAACGGTGCCTTCATTCATAACTTTGAATTTATTTATTTTTTAAATGTACTAAATAAATCATTTTTTTACTCATTTTTGTACTGTTTTGTTATAATCTAAACATATTGAACATTAGTCATTAAAAAAATACAATATTAAACTACATGTTAAAACAATACACAAATATAAGTTTAAATTGTTTGTTTATTAAATATATTTCAGTAATTAAAAGGTAAATATGACATTTTAGGAAAGAAAAAAAATGATGCCCTAATTTTTATTATTTTTCTAAACTTTAAAATAAACTGTTCAAAGTTTCCTAAAATGTTAAAATTATTTCTTACATATTCCTTATTTTTGCGTCTGAATTTTAAGAAGTTTAAGTGTTCATCGTAATTTTAATATTTTGTTTACATTACATTATATACACAGTAATATTACATTAATTTAAAACAAAAAGGGGCCTTCATTCATAACTTTGAAAAATAACCCTGTCAAAAATGTACTAATAAAGAATTGTCTTACTCGTTTTTGTGCTGTTTTATTATAATCTAAACATATTGAACATTAGTCATTAAAAAAATACAATATTAAACTAAATGTTAAAACAATACACAAATATAAGTTTAAATTGTTTGTTTATTAAATATATTTCAGTAATTAAAAAGTAAATATGACATTTTAGGAAAGAAAAAAAACGATGCGCTCATTTTTATTATTTTTCTAAACTTTAAAATAAACTGTTCAAAGTTTCCTAAAATGTAAAAATCATTTCTTACATATTCCTTATTTTTGCGTCTGAATTTTAAGAAGTTTAAGTGTTCATTGTAATTTTAATATTTTGTTTACATTACATTATATACACAGTAATATTACATTAATTTAAAACAAAAAGGGGCCTTCATTCATAACTTTGAAAAATAACCCTGTCAAAAATGTACTAAATAAAGAATTGTCTTACTCGTTTTTGTGCTGTTTTATTATAATCTAAACATATTGAACATTAGTCATTAAAAAAATACAATACTAAACTACATGTTAAAACAATACACAAATATAAGTTTAAATTTTTTGTTTATTATATATATTTCAGTAATTAAAAAGTAAATATGACATTTTAGGAAAGAAAAAAAATGATGCCCTAATTTTTATTATTTTTCTAAACTTTAAAATAAACTGTTCAAAGTTTCCTAAAATGTTCAAATCATTTCTTACATATTCCTTATTTTTGCGTCTGAATTTTAAGAAGTTTAAGTGTTCATCGTAATTTTAATATTTTGTTTACATTACATTATATACACAGTAATATTACATTAATTTAAAACAAAAAGGGGCCTTCATTCATAACTTTGAAAAATAACCCTGTCAAAAACGTACTAAATAAATAATTGTCTTACTCGTTTTTGTACTGTTTTATTGTAATCTAAACATATTGAACATTAGTCATTAAAAAAATACAATATTAAACTACATGTTAAAACAATACAATAATTATTTATTAAATATATTTTAGTTATTAAAAAAAAAATTAAAAATGATGCACTCATTTTTATTAATTTTCTAAACTTTAAATAAACTGTTCAAAGTTTCCTAAAATTTTAAAATCATTTTTTACATATTCCTTTTTTTTTGCACCTTCATTTTAAGATATTATTGTGATGCGTTCAATGTGTTGACATCTCCTTCTCCTTTGTCCAATCAGAGGAAGATTAAATTTGAATTAAAATTATTTATATTTCATATATTTTCTTTATTTCCATAAGTCATTAAAAAATGTAGATAATTATCGATATGACACCCTGATATCGTGATATCGATGTATTCTTTGCGTGTTGGTCTGGAAGTAAGGATACTTTTGACTCCCATAACGGATACCCTCGGTCTCAACTTTACCTGGTCCGGGCCCACCATGTGACTGAGGCGTCTGTCCTTGCGGTTCATCACGTCCTGGGTGAGCAGGCGGTCCCGCGAGGAACTTCCCTGCACCTGGAACTGCCTCTTGGGCTCGGGCAGGTCCCCCATGAACCTCAAGATGATCCACCAGACCGTCAGCGAGGCCTGGTGAGGACAGGAGAAGGTTGGCGAGGAGGCGAGCGTGTGAGCCGGCGAGTTCCTACCGAGACGTCGCCTTGGTCCTCGTGGTAGAGCAGAGGATGCCGCAGCCTCTGGCGGATGTGTTCAGGCGAGGCGGCGCCCTGGAAGTACATGGAGGCAAACTTGGAGAAGGGGTACTCGTCCAGGTCGTCGTCCTCGTCCCTGAGCAGGTCTTCCTCGATGGGGAAGTCGTCGATGTCGATTTCCTCCAGGAGAACCTTCTTGCTCTCCAAGCTCTTGGAAGCAGACACAGATGTGAGGCGTCGCTCTTCCAGGCACAAAACCTTCCGCTCGCCGCACCTCGAATCCTTCCGGCGCCTGTCCTTCCTGCCCGCCGACCACCGGGGGAAGGAAGCCAAAGATGTTGTCCACCTCCTGGTCTGTGATGGACTCGGACTGGGCTTTGGCTTCCATCTGCCTCAGCACCTCTTCCAGATGTTTCTGCTTCTCCAAGATGGCCCGCTGCTCCGCCTCCCTCTCTTTGGCCGACGCGTGCATCTAGGAACCGCAAAGGAAAGGAGGAAATAGCGACAGTCGGGAAAATGTCTCCTGCGCTTACGTCTCGTTTCATCTTCCGGAGAGTCTTCCTGGCCAGCAGGCCTCTGGTGTGCGCCTGCAGGAGGACCACGGCGTCTCTCTTCCGCCGCCACGCCTTCCTGGCCAGGTGTCCTCGCACCTGGGCCTGCAGCACGATGGCCGCCTGCCGCTTGCGCTTGTGCTGCAGGTGCAGTTGGCGAGAGCGGACCTGGGCCTGCAGCCTGGCGAAGCCCTTCTGGACCTGAAACAACAGTTTTGGGGTCTAATCCAAGGGTGTCCAAAGTAACCGGCCCGGGGGCCATTTGCGGCACACGGGTCATTTTTTCCTAAAAATACTACATAAAAAAAGGTGGAATAAAAGAGCAAACAGGTGAAATGTAACAACAAAAAAAAGTTGCAATGTTGGCTTTAATAACACAAAGCTGATGGTGTTTTGCTTTAAAAACCGTTACTGCTCAAAAATAATCCTTCCATCCATCCATTTTCTACCGCTTGTCCCTTTCAGGGTCGCGGGGGGTGCTGGAGCCCATCTCTATGGAAGTAGAATTGTCTCACATCAACTTATATATATATATATATATATATATATATATATATATATATATATATATATATATATATATATATATATGAATACATATGCATATATTAAAAAATATACAAATACAAATGTGATATACAAATAATTTGTATAAATAAACGCGTCGTTGTAAATATATTTTTGAGATTTGAAAATATGTACAAATAAAATGTATAAATATAAAAATGTGACATACAAATAAATCAAGAATTTGTATAAATAAACGTGTACTTGTAAATATATTTTAGAGATTTGAATATAAATATGCTTTATTTTTTTATTTGTATTGAATTTGCATATGTGGATCGCTTTTTTGCTTTTGTGTCGATGAGACATTCCTCCCACAAACCAGATGCAAATAAATGTGACCTACACACTCCCCTGAACAACCAGCAGAGGGCTACATTCGGGCGGGATAATGAGTCAGAATCAATGTTATGAATTATTGACCTATTTA
This sequence comes from Entelurus aequoreus, assembly GCF_033978785.1. Taxonomy (NCBI): domain Eukaryota; kingdom Metazoa; phylum Chordata; class Actinopteri; order Syngnathiformes; family Syngnathidae; genus Entelurus; species Entelurus aequoreus. Next base: position 1,411,681 of record NC_084757.1, on the reverse strand, counting down.
AGGTTCCAATTACTTCACATCAAATATTACACTTGGAAATATTTTCTGGTGAAAATAAAAAATTATATATATATTTTTTTTTTTTTAAAAGTGGGACCCTTTTGAATCCCCAAGAATTTTAGTGTTTTTTTTGTTTTTTTTAACAGTCATTGTCCAAAAAAGAATAATGATTAAATCAATGTTGTTAAGAATCATTAACCTATTTAAGGCTCCAATTACTTCACATCAAATATTACACTTGGAAATATTTTCTGGTGAAAATAAAAAATTATATATATATTTTTTTTTTTTAAAAAGTGGGACCCTTTTGAATCCCCAAGAATTTTAGTGTTTTTTTTGTTTTTTTAACAGTCATTGTCCAAAAAAGAATAATGATTAAATCAATGTTGTTAAGAATCATTAACCTATTTAAGGCTCCAATTACTTCACATCAAATATTACACTTGGAAATATTTTCTGGTGAAAATAAAAAATTATATATATTTTTTTTTTTTTAAAAAAGTGGGACCCTTTTGAATCCCCAAGAATTTTAGTGTTTTTTTTGTTTTTTTAACAGTCATTGTCCAAAAAAGAATAATGATTAAATCAATGTTGTTAAGAATCATTAACCTATTTAAGGCTCCAATTACTTCACATCAAATATTACACTTTTTTTTTTTTTTTTAAATTGGGGGAAAATATTGCACATTTTGTGTTTTTGCCATGAAAATCAATGTTTTTTATTACTAAATGGGCATAAAACAAACAAAATATAACATACAAATAATAACTTATAACCAACGGATAAATCTGATTAATTTAGAGATTTAAGTGTTGAAAGTGAAAATGCTAAATAATATTTAAAACATTTTTTAAGTGGGACCCTTGTGGATCTTGTGAATTTTAGTGGGTTTTTTTAACTGCCATTGCTCAAAA
>NC_084757.1:1375766-1400766 GCF_033978785.1 Entelurus aequoreus | reverse complement strand
CGTGGCACAGTGTCTAAGGTCCTAGTTTGAAGATAGATGGATGGATGGATGAAGTGTGTATGGCCTGTAGACCTGGCACAGTGTCTAAGGTCCTGGTTCGAAAATGGATGGATGGATGGATGGATGAAGTGTGTATGGCCTGTAGACGTGGCACAGTGTCTAAGGTCCTAGTTTGAAGATAGATGGATGGATGGATGGATGAAGTGTGTATGGCCTGCAGACCTGGCACAGTGTCTAAGGTCCTGGTTCGAAGATGGATGAATGAGTGAGATAGATGGATGGATGAATGAAGTGTGTATGGCCTGTAGACCTGGCACAGTGTCTAAGGTCCTAGTTCGAAAATGGATGGATGGATGAATGAATGAAGTGTGTATGGCCTGAAGACCTGGCACAGTGTCTATGGTCAAGGTTCGAAGTTTGATAGATGGATGGATGATGTGTGTATGGTCATGGTTCGAAGATGGATGGATGGATGGATGGATGGATGAAGTGTGTATGGCCCGTAGACCTGGCACAGTGTCTAAGGTCCTGGTTCAAAGATGGATGAATGAGTGAGATAAATGGATGGATGAATGAAGTGTGTATGGCCTGTAGACCTGGTACAGTGTCTATGGTCCTGGTTCGAAGATAGATGGATGGATGGATGATGTGTGTATGGCCTGTAGACCTGGCACAGTGTCTATGGTCCTGGTTCGAAGATAGATGGATGGATGGATGATGTGTGTATGGCCTGTAGACTACGCACAGTGTCTATGGTTCTGGTTCGAAGATGGATGAATGAGTGAGACAGATGGATGGATGGATGAATGAAGTGTGTATGGCCTGTAGACCACGCACAGTGTCTATGGTCCTTGTTCAAAGATGGATGAATGAGTGAGATAGATGGATGGATGGATGAAGTGTGTATGGCCTGTAGACTACGCACAGTGTCTATGGTCCTGGTTCGAAGATGGATGATGTGTGTATGGCCTGTAGACTTGGCACAGTGTCTATGGTCCTGGTTCGAAGATGGATGATGTGTGTATGGCCTGTAGACTTGGCACAGTGTCTATTGTCCTGGTTCGAAGATGGATGATGTGTATATGGCCTGTAGACTTGGCACAGTGTCTATGGTCCTGGTTCGAAGATGGATGATGTGTGTATGGCCTGTAGACCTGGCACAGTGTCTATGGTCATGGTTCGAAGATGGATGGATGGATGATGTGTGTATGGTCATGGTTTCGAAGATGGATGGATGAAGTGTGTATGGCCTATAGACCTGGCACAGTGTCTATGGTCCTGGTTCGAAGATAGATGGATGGATGGATGATGTGTGTATGGCCTGAAGACCTGGCACAGTGTCTATGGTCCTGGTTCGAAGATAGATGGATGGATGGATGATGTGTGTATGGCCTGAAGACCTGGCACAGTGTCTATGGTCCTGGTTCGAAGATAGATGGATGGATGGATGATGTGTGTATGGCCTGTAGACCTGGCACAGTGTCTATGGTCCTGGTTCGAAGATAGATGGATGGATGGATGATGTGTGTATGGCCTGAAGACCTGGCACAGTGTCTATGGTCATGGTTCGAAGATGGACGGATGGATGGATGGATGATGTGTGTATGGTCATGGTTCGAAGATGGATGGATGGATGGATGGATGGATGGATGGATGGATGGATGGACGGACGGACGGATGGATGGATGAAGTGTGTATGGCCTGTAGACCTGGCACAGTGTCTAAGGTCCTGGTTCGAAGATGGATGAATGAGTGAGACAGATGGATGGATGGATGAATGAAGTGTGTATGGCCTGTAGACCACGCACAGTGTCTATGGTCCTTGTTCAAAGATGGATGAATGAGTGAGATAGATGGATGGATGGATGAAGTGTGCATGGCCTGTAGACTACGCACAGTGTCTATGGTCCTGGTTCGAAGATGGATGATGTGTGTATGGCCTGTAGACTTGGCACAGTGTCTATGGTCCTGGTTTGAAGATGGATGATGTGTGTATGGCCTGTAGACCTGGCACAGTGTCTATGGTCATGGTTCGAAGATGGATGGATGGATGATGTGTGTATGGTCATGGTTTCGAAGATGGATGGATGAAGTGTGTATGGCCTATAGACCTGGCACAGTGTCTATGGTCCTGGTTCGAAGATGGATGATGTGTGTATGGCCTGTAGACCTGGCACAGTGTCCATGGTCATGGTTCAAAGATTGATGGATGGATGGATGGATGAAGTATGTGGCCCAGGTCTAAGGTCCTGGTGAGGGTGAGGTCAGGTACTCGCCCTCAGCGTGTTGTTGGCGCTGGTGACGACCATGCGAGGGTTCCCGCTGCTCTTGGTGGTCAGCTGGGCGTGAAAGACCTGCTTGAGGAGTTTGTTGGTGGAGGTGTCCACCAGCTGGATGAGATCGGCGCTGAGGGTGTCGCGGTTCTTCTCCAGGAAACCTTGAGGGCAGCAAGCAGCGCTGAGAAGCCGGTGGAAGCGTAAAGATGGAAGACCTCGTACCTTTGGAGTCGTAGTAGACCACGCCAGCAAAGTGATGGACTCCAAAGTGGCTCTCGTAGTCGTTCTTGGGGGAGACGTAGACGCTCCCCTTCCCGTGGACCTGGTTCATCTTCTGCAGCATGGTGGCGTCTGTGCCCTGAGGAGCCACACAAACCCAGGTCACACCTGCTCTGGCTGTGGACCGGGAGGAGGACCAGGACCGGGACCTTGGGGAAGTTGCTCTCCTCGTCGATGAGCGCCAGCATGTTGAGCGCCTTGTTGGCCAGCGCGTCCAGCGTGTCCTGGTTGTCCTTGTAGTCGATGACCTCCCACACGATGCTCTCCCGGGCGTACTCGTCCTGCTCCAGCTTGAAGACGTGCCTGACGAAGAACTGCTGCAGCTGCTCGTTGGCGTAGTTGATGCACAGCTGCTCGAAGCTGCTCACAGAGACCAGGATGGCATCGCAGAGAGAGAGAGAGAGAGAGCTTTGTGTCTCACTGACCTGTTTGTGCTGAAGTTCTCAAAGCCGAAGATGTCAAGGAGGCCGATGGACTGCCTGACCTCGCTGGAGTCCTCGGGGGCCGGCTTGTAAATGGCCGCATTGATCTTGTCCACCACCCAAATGAAAAGACGGCCGTAAATAGCCTGGGCAGACCATAAAGACAATTACTTGGTCACACAGAAGATATGTTTGGACCTTCACTGTCTGTGTTTGGATCTTCATCATCTTTGCACTCTGGATTTATGGAACTCACTTGTTTTCCTTTGGTCAACTCATTTTTTCCATGCTGACAATGCGATTGAATTTGAAATTTGAGCGCAAAATTGATGTGCTTAAAAATTCAGTTTGTCAAAATACAGTCTTTTAAAATGTAGTGTAAAGATTCAGTGTGAAGAAAATCAGTGTAAAACAATCAGTTTAAAAAAACAGCGTATAAATAGTTAGTGTAAAAAAATTGGGTAAAAAAATTCACTGTAAAAATATGTCAATGTAAAAAAAAAATCAGTGTATAAATATTTAGTCCAAATACAAGTGTATAAAAACTCAGTGTAGAGAAAATCAAAGCAGTGTAAGAAAATTCAATGAAAAAAAATAAATCTGTGTTAAAAAATCAGCATATAAACATTTACTCTAAAAAAATAGTGTATAAAAAATCAGATTAAAAATTAATTGTAAAAAAATCCGTATACAAATATTCAGTCTAAAAAAATAGTGTTTAAAACTCAGTGTAAAAAAATTCAGTGCAAAAGATCAAAAAATTAAAACATAATCAGTGTATAAATATTTAGTGTAAAAAACAATGTATAGAAACTTAGTGCAAAAAAATCAGTGCAGAAAAATTCGGTGTAAAAAAATGACTGTAAAAAAATTCAGTGTACAAATATTCAGTGTAAAAAAAAAAATTATATAAAATATATTAAAAATAGTGTGTAAAAAAATGTGTGTAAATGACTGATACAAAAATTTAGTGTACAAATAATCAGTGTAAAAAAAGTCTGTGTAAAAAAATCAGTATATAAATATTTTGTCAAGAAAATAGTGTATAAAAACTCAGTGTAAAGAAATTTAGTGCAAAAAAAAATTTGGAAAAAAAAAAGTGTAAAAACAGTGAGCATTCAGTGTAAAAAATAGTGTATAAAAATTAAAAAAAAAATCAGTGCAGAAAAATTCTGTGAAAAAGAAAATCAGCGTATAAATATTTTGTGTCAAAAATAGTGAATAAAAACTCAATGCAAAAAAATTCAAGTGTACAAATATTCAGTGTAAAAAAAAGTATATAAAATATTATATTAAAAATAGTGTATAAAAACAGTGCAGAAAAAATGACTGATACAAAAATTCAGTGTACAATTATTCAGTGTAAAAAAAATCAGTATATAAATATTTAGTCAAAAAAATAGTGTATAAAAAACTCAGTGGAAAAAAAATCAGTGGAAAAAAAATATTTGTAAAAGAAATCCGTGTAAAAACAGTGAGCGTTCAGTGTAAAAATAGTGTATAAAAGCTCAGTGCAAAAAAAAAAATCAGTGCAGAAAAATTTAGTGTAAAAAATCAGCGTTAAAAAAATCTATATAGAATTATTTAGTCAAAAAAATAGTGTACAAAAACTCAGTGTAAACAAATTCAGTGTAAAAAAAAAAGTCAGCGTAAAAACAGTGTAGATAAATTCAGTGGAAAAAAATCAGTGTATAAATTGGAAAATAGTGTGAGTACTTTTACTTTATTCTAGCTTTATCTGACAGTGGTTTTTACTTTAAAATATGCTAACATGTGACTTAAAAGATTGTCTGTCTAATTAAAGCTGCTACCATGGACACAGTTTGATGCTGGAACATCAAACTTATTTGACATAATTCATTAGTCGACCATCTTCACAGATGGTAGCTTCTGCTGCACCTTCATCTTCAGGAGACCAGACTGTGTGCACAATTCAACTATTTCCAGGCGTCTTTCTCACGTAAAACCAAAATGTGCTCCCCTGGCATGCAGCAACAGAAGACATAAAAAAAAAAGCACAATGGTGGCTCTGTGTGACGTTACTTTGACAAAGGCGTCCCTGCCGTCCACAGCCTGGGCCGAGGTCAGCACTTTGGTCACGCTCTCTCGGATGGTCATGAAGGAGCGCTGAGTCAGGCTCTTCTGCAGCACTTTCGGGTCCACCTGCGGGGCGAACACAGGAAGTGGTAACTCACACACCCGCGCTGTCAATCACAGCTGACACGGTGAGGCGTTCAAGTGCACTGTGTAAATCTGCGAAAAAGTTTTTTTCAGACAGCTTTTTTGATGGAGTTGGGCTACAAAAGAACCCAGTCAGGGACTAATTGTAGCATGCAGCTGGACTTGCGGGGTCACGACAGCGTGACGTGTTGTGCATTATCAATGGGGACATTTCACATTGCAACGGATACGGTACCGATTACCGCCAAATGGATAGCAACACCCCTTATGTCTTGCATGTCTGGAGGAATTGACAATGAATCATTTTTGAAGTCAGTACAAATGTTTGTGTACCTAATTATTATTAATAATAGATCATAAATGTACATTTAAAAGTGAGCAGATAATAATATTTTCTTTCTTACACTTCAGAGCACGGCTGTCAAGATGACAAACAGATACTGTATTGGTTTTTAAACATCTTATCATATTTATGTGTACAACATATGCAGTTTTTATTTTTCACATCTTATAATATTATGTGTAGAACATTTGTCAATCCAAACTGGCAAAACAAATGACAACAAATGAAAAGAACAAACACATTTAGCCACAAAGGGCTTCATTATTTTTTAGCCTGTTGCAGTCCACGTGAATAATGTCAAATGACATGGCAGGCCACTTTAAATAATGTAGCCAAACCACATAAAATGACATGACGGGTCGCTTCAATTGATGTAGCGGGCCTCATAATATGATGTACTGGGCCCCTTTTAAATAATGTGACGGACTACATAAAATGATGTGGTGGCCCACATAATATGATGTAGCGGGCCACTTTTAAATAATGTGGCGAGCCACATAATATGATGTGGCGGGCCCTTTAAATATTGTGACGGCCAACATAAAATGAGGTGGCGGCCACATAATATGATGTGGCCGGCCATATCAAATAATGTGGTTGGCCACTTTAAATGAGGTAGCGGGCCAAGTTAAATGATATGGCGGGCCATTTTAAATGATGTGGCAGACCACGTGAAATTATGTGGCGGGCCACGTGAAATGATGTGGTTGGCTACTTATGATGATGTGGCGGGCCACTTATGATGATGTGGGGGGCTACTTATGATGATGTGGCGGGCCACTTATGATGATGTGGCGGGCCACTTATGATGTGGCGGGCCACGTAAGATGATGTGGCGGGCCACGTAAAATGGTGTGGCGGGCCACGTTAAAATGGTGGTGGGCAAAAGTGATGTGGCAGGCCACATAAAATTATGTTGCGGGCCACGTAAGATGGTGTGGCAGGCAAAAGTGATGTGGCGGACCACGTGAAATGATGTGGCAGACCACATGAAATGATGTGGCGGGCCACGTAAAATGACGTGGCGGGCCACTTATGATGATGTGGCAGGCCACTTATGATGATGTGGCGGGCCACGTAAGATGATGTGGCGGGCCACGTAAGATGATGTGGCGGGCCACGTAAGATGATGTGGCGGGCCACGTAAGATGATGTAGCGGGCCACGTAAAATGGTGTGGGGGGCCACTTATGATGATGTGGCGGGCCACTTATGATGATGTGGCGGGCCACGTAAGATGATGTGGCGGGCCACGTAAAATGGTGGTGGGCAAAAGTGATGTGGCAGGCCACATAAAATGATGTAGCGGCCCACGTAAGATGGTGTGGCAGGCAAAAGTGATGTGGCGGGCCACGTGAAATGATGTGGCGGGCCACGTGAAATGATGTGGGGGGCCACATAAAATGATGTGGGGGGGCCACGTAAAATGATGTGGCGGGCCACTTATGATGATGTGGTGGGCCACTTATGATGATGTGGTGGGCCACTTATGATGATGTGGTGGGCCACGTAAGATGATGTGGCGGGCCACGTAAAATGGTGTGGGGGGCCACTTATGATGATGTGGCGGGCCACTTATGATGATGTGGCGGGCCACGTAAGATGATGTGGCGGGCCACTTATGATGATGTGGCGGGCCACGTAAGATGATGTGGCGGGCCACTTATGATGATGTGGCGGGCCACGTAAGATGATGTGGCGGGCCACGTAAGATGATGTGGCGGGCCACGTAAGATGATGTGGCGGGCCACGTAAGATCATGTGGCGGGCCACGTAAGATCATGTGGCGGGCCACGTAAGATGGTGTAGCGGGCCACATTAAAATGGTGGCGGGCAAAAGTGATGTGGCAGGCCACCTAAGATGATGTGGCGGCCCACCTAAGATGATGTGGCGGCCCACCTAAGATGATGTGGCGGCCCACCTAAGATGATGTGGCGGCCCACCTAAGATGATGTGGCGGCCCACCTAAGATGATGTGGCGGCCCACGTAAAATGGTGTGGCGGGACACTTAAAATGGTGGCAGGCAAAAGTGATGTGACGAACCACGTGAAATGATGTGGCGGACCACGTGAAATGATGTGGCGGACCACATTAAAATGGTGGCGGGCAAAAGTGATGTGGCGGCCATGTAAAATAAAGTGGCAGACCATGTAAAATAAAGTGGCAGGTCATGTAAAATAAAGTGGCGGGCCATGTAAAATAAAGTGGCGGGCTACATAAAATGCAGTGGTGCATAAAACAGTGTAGTGAACCACTTCAAATGAAATGGCGTGACATTTTCAAGTATGCATTCATTTCATTTTGTCCCAGGTGTGTTGCCGTAGTCTTTGCCATGAAGTTCAACTTTTGTATCGATGAAATATAAAGTGGTTGAAAAAACAATGGAGCAACAAACATCCATCCCTTCTTCTTTTAGAAGAACTAGGATGCCATCTACTGTGCAGACTTGTAGCTACATCTGTTGCTTTAGTTTTTTTCAATTTGTCGCACTTTTATTATTTTGAAATTTTTACTTTTTATTCGACCCCTTTTACCGTATTGCTTTTGCACTATCTTGTTTAGCTCATTCATTCTTTATGTTCTTTGTTTGTTTTTTTTGCTCTATGCATTTATTTTTTACCTGTAAAGCACTTTGGTTCAATTAAAAAATTGTTGTAAATGTGCTATATAAATAAAGTTGACTTGACATGACAGCTGTTTGACTGTAACATTTTTCCTTAACAAATTCAAAAAGTATTGAAATCGCCATAAAAAAATCGCTAATGCTAATCAGTAGCATGTATATGGCATAGCCAATGCAAATTAGCATCGAGCTAGCACATGTTGAAACGTGGGGCCTTGCTTTCTATCAGGCACGCTTGCTTTGTCGGCATGGAAAGTGACATTACTTAGAGGCATTGCGCTACGAGCAAGCTTGTTTGCCCGCCAAGTGTTTGAGCCGTTCAACAAAAGGTATCAAAATATGGCACCAATTGATTTTATGCGAAGAGGTGGTTGTGAGGAAACATTTGTAGTTACTGATTATACTTAGGGATGTCCGATAATGGCTTTTTGCCGATATCCGATATTGTCCAACTCTTTAATTACCGATACCGATACATCAACCGATACCGATATCAACCGATATATGCAGTCGTGGAATTAACACATTATTATGCCTAATTTGGACAACCATGTATGGTGAAGATAAGGTACTTTTTTTAAAAAATTATAAAATAAGATAACTAAATTAAAAACATTTTCTTGAATAAAAAAGAAAGTAAAACAATATAAAAACAGTTACATAGAAACTAGTAATGAATGAAAATGAGTAAAATTAACTGTTAAAGGTTAGTACTATTAGTGGACCAGCAGCACGCACAATCATGTGTGCTTACGGACTGTATCCCTTGCAGACTGTATTGATATATATTGATATATAATGTAGGAACCAGAATATTGATAACAGAAAGAAATGGGGGGAGGGAGGTTTTTTGGGTTGGTGCACTAATTGTAAGTGTATCTTGTGTTTTTTATGTTGATTTAATAAAAAAATTTAAAAAAACAAAAATAATTAAAAAAAAAAAACGATACAGATAATAAAAAAACCGATACCGATAATTTCCGATATTACATTTTAACGCATTTATCGGCCATCCCTAATTATACTTGGCGACAAAAGAGAGCGGACTTCACCTCCAACAGTTGGCCGGCCATGTTGAAGTGCGAGGAGGCGAGGACGTCGCATCCCTCCAGGTTGTTGACGATGGTTCCTGAGGAGCAAGTCCGTCAGAGGTCTCGCAGGACACGCCTGGCAAATCCACGCACTCACCCTCGAAGCTGACGTTGCCAAAGTGCAGGATGGCAGCCAGCAGCTTGCAGATCTCCCAGGTGTCGTTCTCCGTGAACATGAGGATCTTCAGAGCCGAGCGGAAGTGAGCGTACTCCTTCACGTCGTCACGGCCTTCACAGCTGGTGCACTTGCCCTGGTTGGACACACACTTTGTGTTGGTTCACACCCCGACATTAACTCCGCAAGGAGTCCAGCACGGACCTTCATTTGTGTCTGAATTTTGTTTGTTTTTTTTACACCAAATTCATGCACTACATTGTTTTCATTTGAATTTCTTGAACTGATTTTTTTTTTTACATCAAATTATGCTGACAACTTTATTGAATAAAAATGTGTGTGTTTAAAAATGCAGTTTGTTCAAATCCATCCATCTTCTACTGCTTGTCCCTTTCAGGGTGGCGGGGGTGCTGGAGCCTACCCCAGCTGCATTCAGTGTTTTAAAATGTGATGTCAAAAAAAATCATTGTATAAAAACTCAGTGTAGAAAAATTGAGTGCAGGGATTTGACTGAAGCAATCGATCAGGTGGAAGAACCAGCCAATGAGGTGCGTCAGTCTTAGTGGGTCTTGACTTTTTAAGCAACAAAAATCCCTGCACTCAATTTTCTTTTACACTAAATGTTTTACACTGAATTTTTTTAACAATGGATTTTTTAACTGAATTTTTTACACTGTTTTTTCATAAACTGATTTTTTTTTTGCATTGAATTATATTACACCAATTTTTTCTGCAAATAATTTTTTACACTGATTTTTTAAACCAAATTTTTCTGCACTGAATTATTTTTACATTCAATTTTTATTCTCTGAATTTTTTCTACAACAAATTTTTTACACTGATTTTTTGAACACTGATCATTAAAGACGATGGATGGATGGATGGATGGATGGATAAAGACTGAATTTTTAAATACTGATTTATTTATTTTTACACAGAATGTTTTACACCAAATTTTTTTGCACTGGATTTTTTTTACAAATAATTTATTGTACACTAAATTTTTCTGTCCTGAATTTCTTTTACCCAATTTTTTTTTTTTTTTACAATGATTTTGTTTCGAATGCATTTTTTACATTGATTTTTTCTCCACATTGAAGTTTTTTTAAACTAAATTTTTTACACTAATTGCTTTTTACTCTGAATTTTTCCACACCAAATTTTGACATAATTTTTCTGCATGGAATTATTTTTACACCAATTTTTTTACACTCATTTTTAACACTGTTTTTGTAAATACTGATTTATTTTTTACAACAAATTTGTATGCACTGAATTATTTTTACACATAATTTATTATACACTGAACTTTTCTGCACATATTTTTTTACACAGTTTTTTTTTTTACATTGAATTTTTTGAAACTACTTTTTCTTAACTAATTGCTTTTTACACTGAATTTTTATACAATGTTTTTTTTCCCACCTAATTTTTATTCCACCAAATTTTAACTTAATTTTTTTGCATTTAATTATTTTTCCACTAAATTTTTCTGCACTCAATTTTCTTTTACACTAAATGTTTTACACTGAATTTTTTTAACACTGGATTTTTTTAACAGAATGTTTTACATTGTTTTTTAATAAACTGATTTTTTTTTGTATTGAATTATTTTACACCAATTTTTTCTGCAAATAATTGTTTACACTGATTTTTTAAACCACATTTTTCTGCACTGAATTATTTTTACATTCAATTTTTATTCTCAGAATTTTTTTTACAACACATTTTTTACACTGATTTTTTAAACACTGATCATTAAAGACTGAATTTTTAAATACTGATTTTTTTTTTACACAGAATGTTTTACACCAAATTTTTTTGCACTGGATTTTTTTTTACAAATAATTTATTGTACACTGAATTTTTATGTCATGAATTTTTCTGCATATAATTTCTTTTACCCAATTTTTTTTTTTTTTTACAATGATTTTGTTTCGAATGCATTTTTTACATTGATTTTTTCTCCACATTGAAGTTTTTTTAAACTAAATTTTTTTACACTAATTGCTTTTTACTCTGACTTTTTCCACACCAAATTTTAACATAACTTTTCTGCATGGAATTATTTTTACACCAATTTTTTTACACTCATTTTTAACACTGTTTTTGTAAATACTGATTTATTTTTTACAACAAATTTGTATGCACTGAATTATTTTTACACATAATTTATTATACACTGAACTTTTCTGCACATAATTTTTTTTACACTGTTTTTTTTTACATTGAATTTTTTGAAACTACTTTTTATTAACTAATTGCTTTTTACACTGAATTTTTATACAATGTTTTTTTTTCCCACCTAATTTTTATTCCACCAAATTTTAACTTAATTTTTTTGCATTTAATTATTTTTCCACTAAATTTTTCTGCACTTAATTTTTTTTACACACAATTTATTGTACACTGAATTTTTCTGCACATCATTTTTTTACAGTTTTTTTTTTTACATAGAATTTTTTTAAAGTACTTTTTATTAACTAATTGCTTTTTATGCTGAATTTTTATACAATGCTTTTTTTTCCACCTAATTTTTATTCCACCAAATTTTAACTGAATTTTTTTGCATTGAATTATTTTTCCACTAAATTTTTCTCTTTTTTTTTTTTTTACATAGAATTTGTATACAAGGATTTTTTTTTTTTACACTCTATTTTTACAAACTGAATTTGTAACCAAACAAAGTTGTAGTCAATGAAATTGTCAGCATAATTTGATGTAAAAAAATTACGATGACATAAATTCAAAAAATCTTTCGACCTTAGGGCAGTACCATGGTCAGATAGTTGTACTGGGCGGCGGTCCCGAGCGACAGGATCTTCTTCTGCTCTGCCGACATCCCCATCAGCATGTAGTAGAAGATGTGGTAGTTTCTCTCCTCAGGCGCCTGCGTGTGAGCGAGTGTTAGACAACATGGCAGCCAAGGCCTCACCTGTCCCCCACCTGCCGACAAACTCTGGACTTCTCCAGCAGGTACTGCTCGATGCGAGCCCCCTCGATGGCGCCCCCTTTGGTGAAGTTGATATCGATGTACTTCCCGAAGCGGCTGGAGTTGTCGTTGCGTATGGTTTTGGCGTTCCCAAAAGCTGAGAGGTCAACAGGCGTCAGGAGAGGACAGGAAGCAAGAAGAACTTTTGGAGCTCTACCTTCTAAGATGGGGTTGGCCTCCAGGATCTGCTGCTCGATCCAGGAGTGTTGACCGCTCACCGCCGCCAGGAACTGCAGCATCAGCTTGGTGCTCTCCGTTTTGCCTGCTCCCGACTCGCCACTGGAGAGGAAGACGTCAAAATAAAAGCCAGAGAGCGGCACATAAAGTAAGACGTCAAAATAAAAGCCAGAGCGCGGCACATAAAGGCAGACGTCAAAATAAAAGCCAGAGAGCGGCACATAGAGGAAGAAGTCAAAATAAAAGCCAGAGAGCGACACATAGAGGAAGACGTCAAAATAAAAGCCAGAGAGCAGCACATAAAGGAAGAAGTAAAATTAAAAGCCAGATAGCGGCACATAGAGGAAGACGTCAAAATAAAAGCCAGAGAGCGGCACATAAAGGAAGAAGTCAAAATAAAAGCCAGAGAGTGGCACATAGAGGAAGGAGTCAAATTAAAAGCCAAAGAGCGGCACATAAAGGAAGAAGTCAAATTAAAAGCCAAAGAGCGGCACATAAAGGAAGAAGTCAAATTAAAAGCCAGAGAGCGGCACATAAAGGGAGACGTCAAAATAAATGCCAGAGAGCGGCACAATAAGGAAGACGTCAAAATAAAAGCCAGAGAGCGGCACATAAAGGCAGACGTCAAAATAAAAGCCAGAGAGCGGCACATAGAGGAAGAAGTCAAAATAAAAGCCAGAGCGCGGCACATAAAGGAAGAAGTCAAAATAAAAGCCAGAGAGCGGCACATAAAGGCAGACGTCAAAATAAAAGCCAGAGAGCGGCACATAAAGGCAGACGTCAAAATAAAAGCCAGAGAGTGGCACATAGAGGAAGAAGTCAAAATAAAAGCCAGAGAGCGGCACAATAAGGAAGACGTCAAAATAAAAGCCAGAGAGCGGCACATAAAGGCAGACGTCAAAATAAAAGCCAGAGAGCGGCACATAGAGGAAGAAGTCAAAATAAAAGCCAGAGAGCGACACAGAGGAAGACGTCAAAATAAAAGCCAGAGAGCGGCACAAAGAGGAAGAAGTCAAAATAAAAGCCAGAGAGCGGCACATGAAGGCAGACGTCAAAATAAAAGCCAGAGAGTGGCACATAAAGGAAGAAGTCAAAATAAAAGCCAGAGAGCGGCACATAGAGGAAGACGTCAAAATAAAAGCCAGATAGCGGCACATAGAGGAAGACGTCAAAATAAAAGCCAGATAGCGGCACATAGAGGAAGACGTCAAAATAAAAGCCAGATAGCGGAACATAGAGGAAGACGTCAAAATAAAAGCCAGAGAGCGGCACATAAGGGAAGAAGTCAAATTAAAAGCCAGATAGCGGCACATAGAGGAAGACGTCAAATTAAAAGCCAAAGAGTGGCACATAAAGGAAGAAGTCAAATTAAAAGCCAAAGAGTGGCACATAAAGGAAGAAGTCAAATTAAAAGCCATAGAGCGGCACATAAAGGGAGACGTCAAAATAAAAGCCAGAAAGCAGCACATAGAGGAAGACGTCAAAATAAAAGCCAGAAAGGAAGACGTCAAAATAAATGCTGGAGAGCGGCACAATAAGGAAGACGTCAAAATAAATGCCAGAGTGCGGCACAATAAGGAAGACGTCAAAATAAAAGCCAGAGAGCGGCACATAAAGGAAGACGTCAAAATAAAAGCCAGAGAGCGGCACATAAAGGAAGACGTCAAAATAAAAGCCAGAGAGCGGCACATAAAGGAAGACGTCAAAATAAAAGCCAGAGCGCGGCACTTAAAGGAAGACGTCAAAATAAAAGCCAGAAAGCGGCACATAAAGGAAGACGTCAAAATAAAAGCCAGAGAGCGGCACATAAAGGAAGACGTCAAAATAAAAGCCAGAGAGCGGCACATAAAGGAAGACGTCAAAATAAAAGCCAGAGAGCGGCACATAAAGGAAGACGTCAAAATAAAAGCCAGAGAGCGGCACATAAAGGAAGACGTCAAAATAAAAGCCAGAGAGCGGCACATACAGGAAGACGTCAAAATAAAAGCCAAAGAGCGGCACTAAAGGAAGATGTCAAAATAAAAGCAAAAACCGACTGGCAAACGAACAGCCAATCGGCTCTCATCGTTTACTTAAAAGAGCCGTTCAAATTATTATTAGTTTGAATTGTTGTTGGGGGAAACAGCATTAGATGTATTTTTGACAACTCTTGCCAATTGTTCGTGTCTGATAACCAACAGACGAGTTTTTTTGTTTTTTTAAAGAGCCGTTTAAAAGACTCGATTCGTTCGCGAAGGTCCCATCCCCAGTTCTGACAGCCACAGGGGCATCACCTGATGATGCAGCACTGATTCCTGCGGTTGCGGCGCATTTTGAAGAAGCAGCTGTCGGCGATGGCGAAGACGTGCGGCGGCAGCTCGCCCAGTCGCCGGTCCGTGTACATGTGCACGTGCTCGGCCGTGTAGAGCGGCAGCAGCTGGTAGGGGTTGACCGCCACCAGGATGGAGCCTGTGAACGTCTGCAAAGACACAGGTGGTTACCTTATTGTCCAATGTGCTTGAAAAAGTCATTTAATACTATGTACTTTCTTGTTAAACAGCGGGGGGTGTCCAAACTACTGAATTTTTTTAACACTGGATTTTTTTAACAGAATGTTTTACACTGTTTTTTCATAAACTGATTTTTTTTTGCATTGAATTATTTTACACCAATTTTTTCTGCAAATAAATGTTTACACTGATTTTTTAAACCAAATTTTTCTGCACTGAATTATTTTTACATTCAATTTTTATTCTCTGAATTTTTTTTACAACAAATTTTTTACACTGATTTTTTGAACACTGATCATTAAAGACGATGGATGGATGGATGAATAAAGACTGAATTTTTAAATACTGATTTATTTTTTTTTACACAATGTTTTACACCAAATTTTTTTGCACTGAATTTTTTTTACAAATAATTTATTGTACACTGAATTTTTCTGTCCTGAATTTCTTTTACCCAATTTTTTTTTTTTTTTACAATGATTTTGTTTCGAATGCATTTTTTACATTGATTTTTTCTCCACATTGAAGTTTTTTTAAACTAAATTTTTTACACTAATTGCTTTTTACTCTGAATTTTTCAACACCAAATTTTAACATAATTTTTCTGCATGGAATTATTTTTTTACACTCATATTCAACACTGTTTTTGTAAATACTGATTCATTTTTTACAACAAATTTGTATGCACTGAATTATTTTTACACATAATTTATTATACACTGAACTTTTCTGCACATAATTTTTTTACACTGTTTTTTTTTTTACATTGAATTTTTTGAAACTACTTTTTATTAACTAATTGCTTTTTAGAGATCGGCACATAAAGGGAGACGTCAAAATAAAAGCCAGAAAGCAGCACATAGAGGAAGACGTCAAAATAAAAGCCAGAAAGGAAGACGTCAAAATAAAAGCCAGAGAGCGGCACATAAAGAAAGACGTCAAAATAAAAGCCAGAGAGCGGCACATAAAGGAAGACGTCAAAATAAAAGCCAGAGAGCGGCACAATAAGGAAGACGTCAAAATAAATGCCAGAAAGCGGCACAGAGGAAGACGTCAAAATAAAAGCCAGAGAGCGGCACATAAGGGAAGACGTCAAAATAAAAGCCAGAGAGCGGCACTTAAAGGAAGACGTCAAAATAAAAGCCAGAGAGCGGTACATAAAGGAAGACGTCAAAATAAAAGCCAAAGAGCGGCACTAAAGGAAGACGTCAAAATAAAAGCAAAAACCGGCTGGCAAACGAACAGCCAATCGGCTCTCATCGTTTACTTAAAAGAGCCGTTCAAATTATTATTAGTTTAAATTGTTGTTGGGGGAAACAGCATTTGATGTATTTTTGACAACTCCTGCCAATTGTCCAAACTACCGGGGGCCGAGTGTGGCCCGCCGGCATCTTCAGTCTGGCCCGCAAGCTGTTATGAGTTTTAGGAGGCGATCCCAAAAAAGGGACAAGCGGTAGAAAATGGATGGATGGAGGGTGTTTCCAAATGAATTTCAAATAAATGAAACAATGTAAGGTAATCGCCATCTTGTGGACAGCGTGAGTAAATCAGGTCAGTAACCATGAACTGTGTGTTTAAGTGTGAGAAGCACAGCATTTATTTATATGACCCAATCCAAACAACCTTCCCTACTAACACAAAAAGTCAACAGACATGGTCACACATAACTCACTGAACTTTGTGGATATCATTAAAAAAAATAATGTCCCAGCACCATACAAAAAATAAAAATGACACCCATCTAAATCCATTACAGTTAGAGATGTCCGATAATATCGGCATGCCGATATTATCGGCCGATACATGCGTTAAAATGTAATATCGGAAATTATCGGTATCGGTTTTTTATTATCGGTATAGTTTTTTTTTGTTTTTGTTTTTTATTTGTTTTTTTAGTTTTTTTTTAATCAAATCAACATAAAAAACACAAGATACACTTACAATTAGTGCACCAACCCAAAAAACCTCCCTCCCCCATTTACACTCATTCACACAAAAGGGTTGTTTCTTTCTGTTATTAATATTCTGCTTCCTACATTATATATCAATATATATCAATACAGTCTGCAAGGGATACAGTCCGTAAGCACACATGATTGTGCGTGCTGCTGGTCCACTAATAATACTAACCTTTAACAGTTAATTGTATTAATTTTCATTCATTACTAGTTTCTATGTAACTGTTTTTATATTGTTGTACTTTCTTTTTTATTCAAGAAAATGTTTTTAATTTATTTATCTTATTTTACAATTTTTTTTAAAAAGTACCTTATCTTCACCATACTTGGTTGTCCAAATTAGGCATAATAATGTGTTAATTCCACGACTGCATATATCGGTTGATATCGGTATCGGTTGATATCGGTATCGGTAATTAAAGAGTTGGACAATATCGGAATATCGGATATCGGCAAAAAGCCATTATTACAGTGCATGATGGGAAAAATGCAAAATGCAAAACACACTTATCCATGTTTGGCACGTCATGTTAGCATTCAAGCAGTAAATGGGCAGTGTTGGCGGTCCGTGAGTTTATCAAAGTGGTTTTATGATCATTTTTTATCTAAAACTGTAAAACTCACCGTGGGAGGTTTTAAAGGCCTACTGAAAGCCACTACTAGCGACCACGCAGTCTGATAGTTTATATATCAATGATGAAATCTTAACATTGCAACACATGCCAATACGGCCGGGTTAACTTATAAAGTGACATTTTAAATTTCCCGCTAAACTTCCGGTTGAAAACGTCTATGTATGATGACGTATGCGCGTGACGTCAATCGTTGAAACGGAAGTATTCGGACACCATTGAATCAAATACAAAAAAGCTCTGTTTTCATCGCAAAATTCCACAGTATTCTGGACATCTGTGTTGGTGAATCTTTTGCAATTTGTTTAATGAACAATGAAGACTGCAAAGAAGAAAGTTGTAGGTGGGATCGGTGTATTAGCGGCTAGCTGCAGCAACACAACCAGGAGGACTTTGACTTGGATAGCAGACGCGCTATCCGACGCTAGCCGCCGACCGCACGGATGATCGGGTGAAGTCCTTCGTCGCTCCGTCGATCGCTGGAACGCAGGTGAGCACGGGTGTTGATGAGCAGATGAGGGCTGGCTGGCGTAGGTGGATAGCTAATGTTTTTAGCATTCTCTGTGAGGTCCCGTTGCTAAGTTAGCTTCAATGGCGTCGTTAGCAACAGCATTGTTAAGCGCCGATGTATTGTTGTGGAGATAAAAGTCACTGTGAATGTCCATTTCGCGTTCTCGACTCTCATTTTCAAGAGGATATAGTATCCCAGGTGGTTTAAAGTACAAATCCGTGATCCACAATAGAAAAAGGAGAGAGTGTGGAATCCAATGAGCCAGCTTGTACCTAAGTTACGGTCAGAGCGAAAAAAGATGTGTCCTGCACTGCACTCTAGTCCTTCACTCTCACGTTCCTCATCCACAAATCTTTCATCCTGGCTCAAATTAATGGGGTAATCGTCGCTTTCTCGGTCCGACTCGCTCTCGCTGCTGGTGTAAACAATGGGGAAATGTGAGGAGCCTTTCAACCTGTGACGTCACGCTACTTCCGGTACAGGCAAGGCTTTTTTTTATCAGCGACCAAAAGTTGCGAACTTTATCGTCGATGTTCTATACTAAATCCTTTCAGCAAAAATATGGCAATATCGCGAAATGATCAAGTATGACACATAGAATGGATCTGCTATCCCCGTTTAAATAAAAAAATTTCATTTCAGTAGGCCTTTAAAGTGGTTTATCGTTGCATCCCTAATACAGGGCGAGTATCGCCGATACTGATACGATACCTTGACTAATTGAATAATTTAGTTAATTCGCCTTCAGTTAGTTGATATACGAATACTTAAACAGGGAAAATGTTTTATCTAAATAATGTTTTATGCAACAATTTAAAACAAAATATTGTTATAAAATGTACTTTAAATATTTATAATTGTTATCCAATTATTAATATTATATTAAGACAAATCTATATATATATATTTCTAAATAAATAAAGATTAGAATTTTTTTATCTACCCCGTGGTGGTCTTCAAACAAGCATTATATCAGTCAGTGTGTATTGTTGTACTGTCTGAATAACACTAGTGCAGGGGTCACCAACGCGGTGCCCGCGGGCACCAGGTAGCCCGTAAGGACCAGATGAGTAGCCTGCTGGCCTGTTCTAAAAATAGCTCAAATAGCAGCACTTACCAGTGAGCTGCCTCTATTTTTTAAATTGTATTTACTTACTAGCAAGCTGGTCTCACTTTGCCCGACATTTTTAATTCTAAGAGAGACAAAACTCAAATAGAATTTGAAAATACAAGAAAATATTTTAAAGACTTGGTCTTCACTTGTTTAAATAAATTCATTATTTTTTTACTTTGCTTCTTATAACTTTCAGAAAGACAATTTTAGAGAAAAAATACAACCTTAAAAATTATTTTATTGATTTTTAAACACATATACCTTTTTACCTTTTAAATTCCTTCCTCTTCTTTCCTGACAATTTAAATCACTGTTCAAGTAAAAAAAAATGTTTATTGTAAAGAATAATAAATACATTTTAATTTAATTCTTCATTTTAGCTTCTGTTATTTCTACGAAGACTATTTGTGAAATATTTCTTCAAACTTATTATGATTAAAATTCAAAAAAAATATTTTGGCAAATCTAGAAAATCTGTAGAATCAAATTTAAATCTTATTTTAGAGTCTTTTGAATTTAAAAAAAAAAATTTGTTCTGGAAAATCTAGAAGAAATAATGATTTGTCTTTGTTAGAAATATAGCTTGGTCCAATTTGTTATATATTCTAACAAAGTGCAGATTGGATTTTAACTTATTTAAAACATGTCATCAAAATTCTAAAATTAATCTTAATCAGGAAAAATGACTAATGATGTTCCATAAATTATTTTTTTAATTTTTTCAAAAAGATTCGAATTAGCTAGTTTTTGTCTTCTTTTTTTTCCGGTTGAATTTTGAATTTTAAAGAGTCGAAATTGAAGATAAACTATGTTTCAAAATGTAATTATCATTTTTTTTGTGTTTTCTCCTCTTTTAAACTGTTCAATTAAGTGTAAATATCATTAATTATTAATAATAACATAGAGTTAAAGGTAAATTGAGCAAATTGGCTATTTCTGGCAATTTATTTAAGTGTGTATCAAACTGGTAGCCCTTCGCATTAATCACTACCCAAGAAGTAGCTCTTGCTTTCAAAAAGGTTGGTGACCCCTGCACTAGTGGCTGCAAGGCGCCCACTAGTGGTGAGTGGAGGGAAAGGAAAAGTGAAGTTGCAGACGCACACGTTTTTTTGGGGTTTTTTTTACACGCTGCATGGACACACAAATCTTACTCGGCAGAAGTGTCGCAAGAGTCAACGCGTAAAAAGATCAGGGTTCCTGCTTCTCACACACACAGACAGACAGACAGACAGACAGACAGACAGACAGACAGACAGACACACAGACAGACAGACAGACAGACAGACAGACAGAGATATGGACAACCAGATATTTTTTACACGCGCACATATTGAAATACGGGCACACCAATTAAAACACGCACACACAGACCTGATTACACACATACACACCTATAGACATACGGACATAAAATGTAATTTACATACACACAGATTGAGATACGGAATAGTTTTTTTGGTTGTTTTTTTTTTACACAGACACAAATTAAAAAGCGCACACACAGATCTGACAACACACACACACACAGAGATTGATATGGACAGACAGATGTTTTTAAATAATTTTTTTCTACACCCGCACAAACCAAAATATGGACACAAGTTAAAACACGCACAAATGGATCTAATTACACACACACACACACACACACACACCGTTTGAGATACAGACGGATTAAAAATGATAATAATAATAATTTACACACGCATCAATTGACATACGGATTTTTTTTGTTTTGTATTTTTTATTACACACGCACAAATCGAAATACAGACACAAATTAAAACCCGCACACATGGATCTTATTACACACACACACAGATTGATACGGACAGACAGATTTTTTTTTACACACGCACAAACCAAAATATGGACACACGTTAAAATATGCACAAATGGATCTAATTACACGCACACACACACACCGTTTGAGATACGGACAGATTAAAAACTTTTTTTTAAATTTACACACACACACACACACACACACACACACACACACACACACACACACACACACACAGATTGATACAGACACAGATTTTTTTAAATAATTTTTTACACGCGCACAAACCAAAATATGGACACAAGTTAAAACACGCACAAATGGATCTAATTATACACACACACACACACACAGTTTGAGATACGAACAGATTTTTAAAAAAACAACAATTTAATTTACACACACACACACACACCGATTGACATACGGATTTAACTTTTTTTGTAATTTTTTTTTTTTTTACACACGCACAAATCGAAATACAGACACAAATTAAAACCAGCACATATGGATCTTATTACACACACACACACACACACACACACACACACACACACACACACACACACACACACACACACACACACACACACACACACACACACACACACACACACACACACACACACACACACACACACACACACACACACACACACAGATTGATATGGACAGACAGATTTTTTTAAATAATTTTTTTTTACACGCGCAAATCGAAATACAGACACAAATTAAAACCAGCACATATGGATCTTATTACACACACACACACACACACACACACACACACACACACACACACACACACACACACACACACACACACACACACACACACACACACACACACACACACACAGATTGATATGGACAGACAGATTTTTTTAAATAATTTTTTTTTACACGCGCACAAACCAAAATATGGACACAAGTTAAAACACGCACAAATGGATCTAATTACACACAAACACACACACGCATACAAACACACACAGATACCGTTTGAGATAGGACAGATTTAAAAAAAAAATTTTAAATTCATACACACATTTATACACAAAAAATAAAATTTCTGGATCAATTTTTATTTGTTTTTAATTTTATTAAATTTTTTTTTTTTTTACACACGCACAAATCGAAATACAGACCTAAATTAAAACCCGCAGACACGGATCTGATTACACACACACACACACACAGATTGATATGGACAGACAGATTTTATTTTTTTATTTTTTTTTTGTACACGCGCAAAAACCAAAATATGGACAAGTTAAAACACGCACAAATTGCTCTAATTACACACACACTGTTTGAGATATGGACAGATTTAAAAAAATAAAAAATAAAAATTTACAAACACACACACACAGATTGAGATACGACCGGATACAAAAAAAATAATAATTTACATACATACATTTACATTTTTATTTTATTTTATTTTTTAAAACACGCACAACTCGAAATACAGACACAAATTAAAGCGCGCACACACTGATTTGACCACACACACACACGCGCACACAAAAATTACACATTCACACACACACACACCGATTGAGATACGGACAGATTTTTACTTTTATACACACGCACAAACCGAAATACGGACACAAGTTAAAACACACACACAGATTGAGAAATGGACTGACAGATTTTATTTTATTTTTTTATTTTTTTTACACACACACAAATCGAAATACGGACACAAGTTAAAACCCGCACACAGAGATCTGATTACACACACACACACACACACACACACACACACACACAAACACACACACACACACACACACACGCACACACACGCACACACACTGCGATACCAACAAAAATATTTTTTTTTGTCTTTACACACACCAAAAATGGAAATACGGAAGATCCTTTATATGTCTAGAGCAGGGGTCACCAACCTTTTTGAAAGCAAGAGCTACTTCTTGGGTAGTGATTAATGCGAAGGGCTACCAGTTTGATACACGCTTAAATAAATTGCCAGAAATAGCCAATTTGCTCAATTTACCTTTAACTCTATGTTATTATTAATAATTAATGATATTTACACTTAATTGAACGGTTTAAAAGAGGACAAAACACGAAAAAAATGACAATTAAATTTTGAAACATAGTTTATCTTCAATTTCGACTCTTTAAAATTCAAAATTCAACCGAAAAAAAGAAGAGAAAAACTAGCTAATTCGAATCTTTTTGAAAAAAATTTAAAAAAGAATTTATGGAACATCATTAGTCATTTTTCCTGATTAAGATTAATTTTAGAATTTTGATGACATGTTTTAAATAGGTTAAAATCCAATCTGCACTTTGTTAGATTATATAACAAATTGGACGAAGCTATATTTCTAACAAAGACAAATCATTATTTCTTCTAGATTTTCCAGAACAAAAATTTTAAAAGAAATTCAAAAGACTTTGAAATAAGATTTAAATTTGATTCTACAGATTTTCTAAATTTGCCAGAATAATTTTTTTGAATTTTAATCATAATAAGTTTGAAGAAATATTTCACAAATATTCTTCGTCAAAAAAACAGAAGCTAAAATGAATAATTAAATTAAAATGTATTTATTATTCTTTACAATAAAAAAAATAAATTTACTTGAACATTGATTTAAATTGTCAGGAAATAAGAGGAAGGAATTTAAAAGGTAAAAAGGTATATGTGTTTAAAAATCCTAAAACCATTTTTAAGGTTGTATTTTTTCTCTAAAATTGTCTTTCTGAAAGTTATAAGAAGCAAAGTAAAATAATTCATGAATTTATTTAAACAAGTGAAGACCAAGTCTTTAAAATATTTTCTTGGATTTTCAAATTCTATTTGAGTTTTGTCTCTCTTAGAATTAAAAATGTCGGGCAAAGCGAGACCAGCTTGCTAGTAAATAAATACAATTTAAAATATAGAGGCAGCTCACTGGTCAGTGCTGCTATTTGAGCTATTTTTAGAACAGGCCAGCGGGCTACTCATCTGGTCCTTACGGGCTACCTGGTGCCCGCGGGCACCGCGTTGGTGACCCCTGGTCTAGATGGCTCTGCAAGTTTTTTAGTGAATCGGGTTGCAGACGCACATATTGAGCAAATAGTTTTGCTCCAATGACACTTCCAAACATGTCCTGTAGAAAATGTTGTGTTGTTGTTAGCTAACAGTAGCTAGCTACGAAGCTAATAAAGAAAATATTCAGTTTTGGTGCAGATCCAGGTAAAGGTACAGATTAGAGATGTCCGATAATATCGGTCTGCCGATATTATCGGCCGATAAATGCGTTAAAATGTAGTATCGGAAATTATCGTTTTTTTTATTATCAGTATCGTTTTTTTTTGTTTTTTTAAAAATTAAATCCACATAAAAAACACAAGATACACTTACAATTAGTGCACCAACCCAAAAAACCTCCCTCCCCCATTTACACTCATTCACACAAAAGGGTTGTTCCTTTCTGTTATTAATATTCTGCTTCCTACATTATATATCAATATATATCAATACAGTCTGCAAGGGATACAGTCCGTAAGCACACATGATTGTGCGTGCTGCTGCTCCACTAATAATACTAACCTTTAACAGTTAATTTGACAAATTTTCATTAATTACTAGTTTCTATGTAACTGTTTTTATATTGTTTTACTTTCTTTTTTATTCAAGAAAATGCTTTTAATTTATTTATCTTATTTGATTCCTTTTTTTAAAAAGTACCTTATCTTCACCATACCTGGTTGTCCAAATTAGGCATAATAATGTGTTAATTCCACGACTGTATATATCGGTATCGGTTGATATCGGTATCGGTAATTAAAGAGTTGGACAATATCGGCATATCGGATATCGGCAAAAAGCCATTATCGGACATCCCTAGTACAGATTGTTGTATTTGTCTGTGTTTTTAAGGCTCCTTCATATGTTTACAATCACACACGCACTAAACATTCCCCTTTCTCGGCAAAAACTGGTCGCCGGTCTCCATGGAGACAGCTGATAAAGGGGGGGGGGGTCA
>NC_084757.1:1295766-1370766 GCF_033978785.1 Entelurus aequoreus | reverse complement strand
CAATACTTCATTCTTGTGAGGTACTTCCTGTTAGTCCGTTTACAGGTGAGGCTTTCAAACAGGAACAGCTGCCTGCACACAGTAAAGGAGATAAGGTTACTAGGGACAATAACGACTAAACAGGTGTCCAGCTGTTGTTGAAGCATCTTTACTATAATTACAGACAAAAAGAACAATATACAAGGACTGAATGACCCAGACGCACTACATTATCCCCACATTGTGAAACGAGGTGTTTGTTTTCACTTCTCGCATCACAAAACGTCCGGTTGGGGTAGAACATTTTTTTTAGGGGGAAGGGAAAAAAATAAAAATAAAGGAGAGCTTGTTAAAAAGTGACACATCCGGCCGCTCGCTCACCTTCGACACAAAAAAAAAGGGAAATTTATGAGGCCAATTACACATTCTAGTATTCTACTTCCTCATAATGGTTTACTGTAAATGTGGGTTACATCTGACTTTAGGAGGTGTGACATCACGCACAAATGAAGGCACCCGTCGATGAAAAAAAAAAAGAAAAAGAAAAAAAAAAGAGCACGTTTGAGGTCGGTCTTGTCTTCACATAAAGGTTCCTTGATGATTTCAATTCACGCCGCTCCGAGTCACCGGGGGTCCGCCTCCAGTGCCACATTTTCACAGCTACGCAGTACGGCGGACGCCGAGTTAGTACAAAATGTCTCCGAGGCCGTCGACGAAGCTCGTCCTAAAGCCCCTCCCCCAACCCGCCCATGAAGGGTGCCTTTGATTGTGTGAATGCAGATCGTAGCACCAGATTCTGAGCGCCAAAGTGGGGGAGTGGCGGCAAATAGAAAGGGGGGGGGGGGGGGGGGGGCGCCGCTCACGCCCGCTCTTTGCGCTTCAGTTTGGACGACTTCTTGACGCCGCTGTTCTTGTTGAGCAGCTTGAGGACTTTGTCTTTGTGCTCCAACACTTTCATCATGGTGTCCCGCGCCTCCGTCACCTGGTCCATCACCAGCTTGCAGCGCTGCATGTTGCCCTGCAGGGGGCAGCGCACACAACATTTTTCACTGATTGGTCTGTGACGGGAAGCTTGGTTACTACAAGAAGAGTTTAGGGATGTCCGATAATGGCTTTTTGCCGATATCCGATATGCCGATATTGTCCAACTCTTTAATTACCGATACCGATATCAACCGATAACGATATCAACCGATATATACAGTCGTGGAATTAACACATTATTATGCCTAATTTGGACAACCAGGTATGGTGAAGATAAGGTACTTTTTTAAAAAATGAATAAAATAAAATAAGATAAATAAATTAAAAACATTTTCTTGAATAAAAAAGAAAGTAAAACAATATAAAAACAGTTACATAGAAACTAGTAATTAATGAAAATGTGTAAAATTAACTGTTAAAGGTTAGTATTATTAGTGGAGCAGCAGCACGCACAATCATGTGTGCTTACGGACTGTATCCCTTGCAGACTGTATTGATAAATATTGATATATAATGTAGGAACCAGAATATTAATAACAGAAAGAAACAACCCTTTTGTGTGAATGAGTGTGAATGAGTGTAAATGGGGGAGGGAGATTTTTTGGGTGGGTGCACTAATTGTATGTGTATCTTGTGTTTTTTATGTGGATTTAATAAAAAAAAAATAAAAAAAATAATTAAAAAAACGATACTGATAATAAAAAAACCGATACCGATAATTTCCGATATTACATTTTAACGCATTTATCGGCCGATAATATCGGCAGACCGATATTATCAGACATCTCTAGAAGAGTTGATGCAAATTGAGAGACCCGAAAACTGTCTGTAAGACATAATCCACGCCAAGTTTTGACCAAACAACCACCATTACATGACACGTAGACCAGTGGTTCCTGTCGCATGGTTGGGCCGCCAATACATACCCGTTTCCTCAGCTGAGGTCCGTATGGGCCACAGCGGTACTCGGTCGTTATACACTTTTTAACCACTCGTGGCAGTCATGAAAATATCAAACAAACGAAGTCTGGAGCTAAAGTCATTGAGAAGTTTAAGCGCAAAAATTATAACTTAAGTAGTGAAGCACTTGAATTTTAGTGCACCTAAATTTTATTGACAGTTAATTTTAAGAAACATTATTATTAATTCAGTTATAATGGATTTCTTTGTATGTACATTTATCTTTCATCAGTTTTTATGAATCCCCTCTTTTGCAGTATATTTGTTTATTTTTACTTTTGTAATCAGCCTGACCTAAGCCTTGATAATAATCTCTGTGATTAACACATGCTTTGTTATCATTTGACAAGGTATATCCTCTTTTATTTTTTTTTAGACTTAGACTTCCTATAGTCATTCAAATTTGAACTTTACAGTACAGATAAGAACACAATTTTGTTGCATTAGCTCATGGTAATGCAGGATAAAAGAGCAATAAGGTGCAGATATAAATAAATACATTACTGTACAGATAAATATATTGCACTTTTGCATATGCATCCATGTTTATGGATGTATGTTATATTGTCTTTATATTCCAGACAGTTAATCCGTTTTTGGGGGGAATTGAAGAGATTATGATGATGCGTTCAAGAGTCTTACGGCCTGACGGAAGAAGCTGTGACAGAACCTGGAGGTTCTGCTACGGAGGCTGCAGAACCTCTTTCTAGAGTCCAGCAGTGAAAACAGTCCTTGGTGGGGGTGGGAGGAGTCTCTGCAGATTGTCTGAGCCCTGGTTAAACTGTAAGCCATATTTTCCGGACTACAAGCCGCTGCTTTATATATACTCTAGCTTTTAAATAGACTCTGTTTTAGACCAGTTGACCTGCCGCTTCTCTTTTTTGGGATGTTTCTTTCTGTTATTAATATTCTGGTTCCTACATTATATATCAATATATATCAATACAGTCTACAAGGGATACAGTCCGTAAGCACACATGATTGTGCGTGCTGCTGGTCCACTAATAGTACTAACCTTTAACAGTTAATTTTACTCATTTTCATTAATTACTAGTTTCTATGTAACTGTTTTACTTTCTTTTTTATTCAAGAAAATGTTTTTAATTTATTTATCTTATTTTATTTTATTATTTAAAAAAAAAAAAGACCTTATCTTCACCATACCTGGTTGTCCAAATTAGGCATAATAATGTGTTAATTCCATGACTGTATATATCGGTATCGGTTGATATCGGTATCTGTAATTAAGAGTTGGACAATATCGGAATATCATATATCGGCAAAAAAGCCATTATCGGACATCCCTACCGAGCGCATATCATTATGTCAAGATAATGGCACTAGCATTTACTTCATTTAAGAATATTTTTCAACATATTGAGCAAAAAGGTCTCTTTTTTTCTACCAAGAAAAGTGCACTTGTTATTACTGAGAATATACTTATTTTAAGGTATTTTTGGGTTCATTGAGGTTAGCTAATTCGACTTGTTTTGGAAAGTCTTGACAAGCCGAATTTTCTTGTTCTATTGGCAGATATTTTTGCTTAGTTCAAATAAAATACCCCTCATTTTTGTATTTTTTTTCTTGTTTTTGAACACTGACTTATTGCAGTGTGCCCCCAATGGCCTGAACTCTCACGTTATCATGAATTATTTTCAAAAACTGTACCCACTTGGCACCCATTGCAGCCCAGGAGCGGTGTCCCAACATTTGCGGCCCCTTTCTATGGTTTCCCCATTTAAGATTTTGAGTTTTTCCTTGCCCAGATGTGGTTTCAGACCAGTGATGCCATCGTGGTATGTGCACCTGTGATTAAGGGCTATAGAAATCAACCTTGATCGATTGATTGATAGTACGTTACGGCTAATTTGTGGATTTGTCTTCGCAAACGACCAAAATGTTTTGGATTCAACAAACATTTTTTCTGATTCTGAAAAGGTGTGGTATTGTTTGTGGTATGGCGCCATCGTTTGGACGAGTTGGCTCACTGCAGGTACTGCGGGTTAAAAACGCACTTCCTGTTTCGCTCCTTAAACCGAAACGGTTTGTCAATAGCGTTTCTGCTTATATGGATTCTTAATTCCTCACTCCAAGCAAGCTTTGTAAATTCAACAATAAAACTAAAACTATTCATGCCTACTAATCTGTCCCATGTGTGATGTCTGTAGGAGTGTTTTCATGCATATTTCTACGTGCTATCGTAATGTAATGAAGCTAGCGTTGTTAGCATTAGCTAATATGCGAACACGTTTACGAGTGTGTTAGTATTATTAACTTACGATGGCACTATTTTTGTATAGTTTCACAACTTCCTCAGTAAATTCACCAAAATGCCACCGTGGAGTTGTTGAGTCTGTTCAGCTAAATGGAGAGCTAGCTTGCGCAGCTATGGGGTCCATGGCGATGACTTCTGTTTTGCTTGATCAGCCGTTTTACTGCCGTGTCTCAGACACCATTTGGGAACAAATAAGGTATGTAAATAAACATTTACAAAATCTTTCTGTGTAAATAACTAATTTCACAATATGCGTGTTCTGCCTCAGTTATTAAGATTACTTTATTCAGTGTGTGTTATTTCCAAGTCATTTCAGTTGGTTCAGTTAAGTGAGCTGTACCTTTAAGAAACACGCAGATAGGTCACGTGTTTAGACTCCGGAAAGATTTCAGACAGGTGCGCACAACTGCGCTTCACTCCTCATGTTTCTCAGCAAACAACTATCACATCTTATGCTGTTCGTGGCATCGTTGGTATGTACCTATATCTAATGTGTACAGTACACAATGAGTCATATTTAGCTGTGAAATGTGTGTGTTTTATGATGTTAGGCGATCTCTGATTGCATTACCTGTTCAGGTCGGCTAACTTTCATATGTTGTCATCTGCCGCCATCTAGTGGACGTTTGTTGTACTGTTACTTAAGTCAATTTAAACTGTTGTAGAAAGCTCAATTGTCACTGGTATTATTAATCATAACAACACATACAGTGGTGTGTGACAAAGTTAAACTTAGATTTAATTCAAATAGGATACTTGATAATCTGTAGTCTGTGATATGACATTATTAAGTTCATTTAATTCATGCATTTACATTTACAATGTATGTGTCTTACAGTTTTACCCTTTCAACTGTCAATAAACCTGGCCTCCTTCAGTCAACCTGGTGTTCAGAGTTTTGATGAGCGGAAGGTGTTGAACTTACTGCCTTCGTGTACAAGCGTGCTTAAGGAAGGCAGGATAATGCGGCTTATAGTCCAGTGCGGCTAATATGTGGGGGGGAAAAATTATTCTCAGATTTAGTGGGTGCGGCTTATTTACCGGCTAGTCCAGAAAATACGCCATACAATGATGTCATTTTGACACTCCCAGGCCGCGCTGTAACCACAAAATTGATTTACGGCCTGGGGAAACACTGCCCGTCTCAATAGTCTCACCTGGATGAGTTCATTGATGCGATGGAGGTCGTCATCAGAACCTGCTCTCTTTTTTGGGATGAGGCCCTCCTGGAGCGAGGACAGGCGGTTGTACACGTCATCCTCCAAAGTCGACTGCAGAGATAAAAGGAAGGCAAGTCAAATATAAAAGACAACAGGAGGTGAAAGAAAATGGATTTGGTCGACTTTTGGTCCGTTTGTGAAGTAAGACGGTCACTGATGTTGCGCTAGTTCTTGTTCTTCCACGCCAAACTCATCCGCAAGTACTCGCCTCCCTACCATTGAACAAAGATTGTGAATGACCGACAAGAGGCTTCACTCCGCTCATTTAATTCTACGGTCAAATAAACATGCTGAGAGCACTGCACTGAGTTGGACATCTTGTATCCATTTTGAAAGCCAGAGACGAAGAAAAGAAACACACAGGCATTGCAATATAACCATTTGTTGATTTATCAACCTCTAAAGGCTTAATGGCCACCTTTTAGCTCTTATTTGGGGCGGCGTGGCGAAGTTGGTAGAGTGGCCGTGCCAGCAATCGGAGGGTTGCTGGTTACTGGGGTTCAATCCCCACCTTCTACCATCCTAGTCACGTCTGTTGTGTCCTTGGGCAAGACACCTCACCCTTGCTCCTGATGGCTGCTGGTTAGCGCCTTGCATGGCAGCTCCCGCCATCAGTGTGTGTGTGAATGGGTGAATGTGGAAATACTGTCAAAGCGCTTTGAGTACCTTGAAGGTAGAAAAGCGCTATACAAGTGTAACCCATTTATCATTTATTATTTACTTCCAAAATTGTGTACACTACTGAATTGGGGTCTTATGGCCGCTTATGTGGACACTTATACTGCCATCTGGTGGTGTCAGAAGAGTATAACATACAATGGAATTTGGAAAAAAAAAGGGTAAAAATAAGAATTAGCATGTCACTACACATGAAGTACACGTTTGTGTACTTATGGACTAAGTACATCATATCAAAAGATGATTCTTAGTTTTTATTCTAATTAGGGTCCAATAAGCCCAAATAGCAAAGCAAAAAGAAAAAAAAAGCATGTAAACAAACAGCTTGGGCCTTAAGAGGTTAAGGCCTTTAATTGTATGATTTTTTTCCGTATTTAATAAAGCATAATAATATAATAATAAAACATCGCTTACTGTACAATGTCTGCTGTCATCAGGACGTCGACTAATAGAATCTGTTTAAATTCTCTTTAAGATGAAGAAAGAATCATAATCCTTGCAAAAAAAAAAGGGGGGGGATGGAACCAAGGGTCTGTCGTTTTTTCGCTTTTTCCTGGTTGAAATTGGCTGTCAAAGTGTACCAAGTTGTCGGATTACATCCTCATCCTCATCCTATCCAGGTGAAAGGCATGAGTTATTATCTACAATAAACTTCCAAGAGCAGGGAAGCGAGGAAGCAGCTGACCAGTCGATATTGTCAAAATAGGCACACAAGCTTGAGATTAAAAAGTTAAAGTACCAATGATTGTCACACACACACACGAGGTGTGGCGAAATTGTTCTCTGCATTTGACCCATCACCCTTGATCACCCCCTGGGAGGTGAGGGGAGCAGTGAGCAGCAGCGGTGGCCGCGCCCGGGAATCATTTTTGGTGATTTAACCCCCAATTCCAACCCTTGATGCCGAGTGCCAAGCAGGGAGGTAATGGCTCCCATTTTTATAGTCTTTGGTATGACTCGGCCGGGGTTTGAACTCACAACCTACCCACTCTAACCACAAGGCCACTGATCACGGCACAGCTATAAGTACCGTATTTACCGCCCCGTGTTGTAAGCCGCACCTTCAATGAATGGCATATTTCAAAACTTTGTTTACCTATTAGCCGCCCCGTGTTATTAGCCGCACCTACGCTACGCTAAAGGCAATGTCAACAAAACAGTCAGATAGGTCAGTCAAACTTTAATAATATATTACAAACCAGCGTTCTAACAACTCTGTTCACTCCCAAAATGTAATGTGCAAATGTGCAATCACAAAAATAGTAACACTCAAAATAGTGCAGAGCAATAGCAACATCAATAACTCAACGTTGCTCATACGTTAGTGTCACACAACACACAAAATAAACATTTAAAGCTCACTTTCTGAAGTTATTACTCATCAACAAATCCCTCGAATTATTCTTCTTCGGTGTGCTTCACTTGTTTTTTGACACCATCTGTGAAGTGGACGCGCATGCAGTCATAGATCAACAGGGACGGAGCTGCGTGAAAAAAGTCACCCGGTCTCTTCGCTCATTTTTTCTTCATCCATCCATCCCTTCGAGTTAGCTTTTATGATGACGCCAGCTGGAAAGTTCTCTTTTGGCAAGGTCTTCCTTTTAAATATCACCGTGGGTGGAAGTTTCTGGCCGTTAGCACGGCAAGCTAGAACCACAGTGAAGGACGACTTCTCATTCCCTGTGGTGCGAATATTCACCGTACGTGTTCCAGTTGTATCCACAGTGCGGTTCACATGAATATCAAAAGTCAGTGGAACCTTGTACGCGTGTCTCTTAGCAGGAGCCATTTTGTGGTCTTTACAGAAACACACAAATGAAATGAAACGTAATATCCGCACGCTTCTTCTTCTACGGGGGCGGGTGCTCACCTTGGCGGTTGCTTACTGTAGAAGAAGAAGCGCTTCCTCTTCTATGGGGGCGGTTGCTTACCGTAGAAGAAGAAGCGCTTCCTCTTTTACGGGGAAAAAAGATGGCGGCTGTTTACCGTAGTTGCGAGACCTAAACTTTATGAAAATAAATATTAATATTAATCCATATATAAGGCGCACCGGGTTATTAGCCGCACTGTCAGCTTTTGAGAAAAATTGTGGTTTTTAGGTGCGGCTTATGGTGCGGAAAATACGGTAGTTGGTCTGCGTTAGCGCTTATAATAACAATATCACTAATACTTGGTTAATATTCAAGTCACGACATGTAAATGAAGTATTGCTGGCGCATTTTGGATGGTTATTTATTGGACTTTATGGACTTTTATTTCCGAGTTAGATTAAAAAAAATAATAACACATCCGTCGTCATGTCTTTCATAATGAATGTGAACGATAGACAAAATTCCTACAAAAAAAGTGCACTTCCCCTTCGAGGCCCGAATTCTCGCAAAACTAATATCATGACTTTAAAGGCTTTTTAATGACCTGCGGAAAACCTGAAGATTTGGGTCACGCCCGGCGCCCGGATGTTAAACTCACCAGCTGCCGGAGTTGCGCAGCACACAAGTGAATCTTCCAGCCTTGCGCTCTGCACGCCACCCCTTTCTGGTTGGCCATATCCTGTAACGTGCCCTTCTTGTCCTCTGAAACACAATGTGTTGGACAGAAAAACTGAGCTCCACAGGGTGACATTCACGACCATTCCAACACCAGACACTTACCTTTGACCCGGATGTCGCTGTACCTCTGGAAGTGGTGGTAGGCCGCTTTCCAGGGGTTACGGTAGTGACGCAGGAGGGTGACGGGCGGTCGAGGCCGGACGGGCACGTAGCGCACGCCTTCCTCGTCTGAGGGAGGACAAGAAAAGCAATCACAGTTCAGTGACAGTCACCGGTTCTTGTTCGGAAACCGTCTCCAAGTGTATCAATTTCTTGGAATCGGCTTCTGTATGGATTATTCTGGGTGGAGATGACGGCATTACGCAAAATGGGGGCACCCGGGAAGAACAAACACTAACATATTCCAAGAAAATATTGCAACAGCCTACTTGTAATAATTAAAAGGCTGCTAGTTCATCAAAAGGACATACTTTAAAGCAATATGCTGAAACATTTAAACACAGCATGCAATAATTCAAAATAAAAGTTGCGTTTTTGAACCTCTCCGATCTCATACCAGCAGCGGTAATGCTAGCACGTCATCTGAATACAACAGGTGCACTGCAAAAAGTGAAATCTAAGTAAGATGAAATATCTCAAATAAGGGTGATATTTGCTTATTTTCGGTCTGATAAGATAATTCTTCTCACTAAGCAGAATTTATGTTAGTGTTTTACTTGTTTTAAAGGCCTACTGAAAGCCACTACTACCGACCACGCAGTCTGATAGTGTATATATCAATGATGAAATCTTAACATTATAACACATGCCAATACGGCCGGGTTAACTTATAAAGTGCAATTTTAAATTTGCCGCTAAACTTCCGGTTCGAAACGCCTCTGAGGATGACGTATGCGCGTGACGTAGCCCGGGGAACACGGGTATGCCTTCCACATTGAAGCCAATACGAAATAGCTGTTTTCATCTCATTCTGGGTGTATTCTGGACATCTGTGTTGGTGAATCTGTTGCAATTATGTTCATTGCATTATGGAGAAAGAAGCTGAGCAAGTAAAGAAGAAAGTTGTCGGTGCGAAGCGTCTATTTTGCGAGGGAAGTCAGCAGCAACACGTACACAGCCGGCGCTTCTTTGTTTACATTCCTGAAAGATGCAGTCAAGATGGAAGAACTCGGATAACAGAGACTCTAACTAGGAGGACTTTTGACTTCGATACACAGACGCCTGTAGAGAACTGGGACAACACAGACTCTTACCAGGATTACTTTGATTTGGATGACAAAGACGCAGACGTGCTACCGTGAGTATGCAGCTTTGGCTTCCAAACATTTGATCGCTTGACGGTACGTGCGCGTCACTTACGTAACTTTTTTTAAATATATAAGCTTTATGAACCTTGGGTTAGGTGAACGGTCTTTTGGGCTGAGTGATTGTGTGTGTTGATCAGGTAATAATAATAATAATGGATTAGATTTTATATCGCGCTTTTCTATTGTTAGATACTCAAAGCGCTCACAGAGAAGTGGGAACCCATCATTCATTCACACCTGGTGGTGGTAAGCTACATTTGTAGCCACAGCTGCCCTGGGGTAGACTGACGGAAGCGAGGCTGCCAGTTTGCGCCTACGGCCCCTCCGACCACCACCTACCATTCATTCATCATTCATTTCACCGGTGTGAGCGGCACCGGGGGCAAAGGGTGAAGTGTCCTGCCCAAGGACACAACGGCAGCGATTTTTTGGATGGTAAGAGGCGGGGAGCGAACCTGCAACCCTCAGGTTTCTGGCACGGTTGCTCTACCCACTACGCCACGCCGTCCCAAATTGTATTGGCGTGTTCTATGGAGCTAGGAGCTAGCAGAGGAGCTAGGAGCTAGCATAACAAACACGTAGGTGTTTTTATGCAGGATTAATTTGTGGCATATTAAATATAAGCCTGGTTGTGTTGTGGCTAATAGAGTATATATATGTCTTGTGTTTATTTACTGTTTTAGTCATTCCCAGCTGAATACCAGGTACCGTGAGTAGCAGCTGCGCTTCCAAACATTTGATCGCTTGCCAGTACGTGCGCGTCACGTACGTTACTTTGTTTAAATATATAAGCTTTATGAACCTTGTGTTAGGTGAACGGTCTTTTGGGCTGAGTGAGTGTGTGTGTTGTGCAGGTGTTTGAATTGGATTGGCGGCTTATATGGAGCTAGGAGCTAGCAGAGGAGCTAGGAGCTAGCATAACAAACACTGAGGTGTTTTTATGGAGGATTAATTTGTGGCATATTAAATATAAGCCTGGTTGTGTTGTGGCTAATAGAGTATATATATGTCTTGTGTTTATTTACTGTTGTAGTCATTCCCAGCTGAATATCAGGTCACCCCCGGCTCTCACAGCATCTTCCCTATCTGAATAGCTTCAACTCCCCACTAGTCCTTCACTTGCACTTTACTCATCCACAAATCTTTCATCCTCGCTCAAATTAATGGGGAAATTGTCACTTTCTCTGTCCGAATCTCTCTCACTTCATGCGGCCATCATTGTAAACGATAGGGAACTTTGCGTATATGTTCAACTGACTACGTCACGCTACTTCCGGTAGGGGCAAGCCTTTTTTTTATCAGATACCAAAAGTTGCGATCTTTATCGTCGTCGTTCTATACTAAATCCTTTCAGCAAAAATATGGCAATATCGCGAAATGATCAAGTATGACACATAGAATAGATCTGCTATCCCCGTTTAAATAAAAAAAATTCATTTCAGTAGGCCTTTAAGGGTTTTGGTCCTAAATGATCTCAGTAAGATATTACAGCTTGTTGCTGAGATTTGATGAGCTATATTGAGTAAAACATGCTTGAAACTAGAATATCAACTGTTGCAAAGCTGTGTCATCAACATTTACAAGTATAAAAGTACTTTTTTAAAGTAATCATTTCTTATTTTAAGCATGAAAAAAAAATCATGACTTTGACACAATTTTGTCTCATAATTAAAACAGATGACAGCCAAATGGACTTTGCGGTTTTATTTTGAATGAAACAATAGAAAACACGTACTTATATAGTAGTACAGTTGGCACAGTGCAGCAAACTGATAGTTAATATTTAAACATTTAACATGTGACATTTCAAACAATTTTTAACAGAAATAGTTCATGCACATTCAGATAAATTCTTAAAAATTACAATGAAAATTTTTTTGGCCGAGGGCCGGGCTGTATATATGCGCACTAATTGACTGAAAGAGCAGGCACTTGGCGCGATGATGTCATGTTATCCATGGAAAAATGCATTTTTAGACCATATGATTTGCCTGAGCGGCTAGGAGACCCCGAGAGTAACAAGCGGTTGCTTTGTTGCCTTTCCATTAAGAACAATAAACTAGTTTTTAGTATAAGTTTGCTGGTTTCAAGAAATGTAATGCCGAGCGCATATCATTATGTCAAGATAATGGCACTAGCATTTACTTCATTTCTGAATATTTTTCAACATATTGAGCAAAAAGGTCTCTTTTTTTTAATTTCTACCAAGAAAAGTGCACTTGTTATTAGTGAGGATATACTTATTTTAAGGTATTTTTGGGTTCGTTAAAGTTAGCTAATTTTACTTGTTTTGGAAAGTCTTGACAAGCCAAATTTTCTTGTTCTATTGGCAGATCATTTTGCTTCGTTCAAATAAAATACCCCTCATTTTTGTATTTTTTTTCTTGTTTTTGAACACTGACTTTTTGCAGTGTGCCAACGAACGCCTCTAATTGTGTTAGCACCATTATTTGTTACATTGAATTGAATGCCTTCTCATTTAGATGAGCATGACGAGAGACAGATTCTGACTTGTACTCGTTCCAGTTCACGTCTGCCACTACAGAAATGTCACCGAGCAGCGACTAAGTTTGTGGTCAAAAGTTTGCATTTTTGGTAGGTGAATGTTTAATTGGCAGAGAAAAGTTGCAAGCTCCCCCCCCCCCCCCAACAGATTTTCACTGAGTCATTATATTATACAGGTGAAACTCATAAAATTAGAATATTGTGTACAAGTCCATTTATATCAGCAATTAACTTCAAATGTGAAACTAAGATGTGATATTAACTCATTACATGCAAAGTGAAATATGTCAAGCCTTTATTTTTTATAATTTTAATGATATTGGCTTACAGTTTTTGAAAGCTTACATTTTCTGAGATTTTCAATTAAAGGTTTTTCCTAAACTGTAAGCCATAATCATCAAAATGATAAATACAGGCTTGAAATATCTCACGTTGCATGTTAATATCACATGTTACATTCTTGTGTGATTTGCACATGATTAAATTCTACAGAAACAAATGTCTTATAAATTTAATAAGTAGGTAAAAAATTATTTGAAATAAAGTTTTTATTTTCCTTCTATGCTACATATGTGCCTATTGAGAGCTCACAGTAGGCTTTGTAAGGTCATGTTACCGGACACAATTGATGCTAATCCACCTTTTTTCCCCTAATAAGAATCGATAAGAGAACCGTTAAGGAACCGAAACGTTATGCTAAATCAAAAGTGGAATCGGAACATCCCATTTATATCAGATTCCTGGGGCCGTACTTATCAAGCTTCTTAGAATTACTCCTAAGAAGTCTGCTAAGAGTTGACTTAAGAGTAAATAAATTATTTGCTGAAAGCTGCACTTAAAAGTTAGTTATCAAGCGTCTTACTCACACTTTCAGCGAAGTGTAGGACTGAATCTTAAGTGTCACACTCAGAGCTGAATTACGACATTACTATGTGCCGTAAACGGAATTTTAGGTGACGTCATTTCTGTGTCCATAGAAATGACCAATCACGGAAGGGAATCCATTGTGTAAGAATAAAGAAATATCTTGGAAATATTTAAGTGGACAATGGGAGTGTATATTTTGACAATAAACTACAAAATAATACAAAACAAACTAGTCCCCGCCGGCACTCACGCTACCGCTCCCTCTCTTCTATCGCCCACACACTCACTGACGTCACTCACCTCACGGCCACACACATACGCTACTGTCATAACATTTTCTTTCCAATTCATTAATTAGGCAGCTAATTTGAAACTGGTGTGGGTGGCTCTATATATACTAGCCCACTGCAGACACATGCAGAAATCAACATGGAATCGAAAAGTATTAAATCTGTGACAAAAATAATATCCGCTCTGTCTAAACGATACCGTTTGATCAGCTGCTCTTCATCAAAAAAAAAAAAACATTGTTCCGTTCCCTGAACGTTCGCGCACGTCTCTCTCGCCTCAGTGCCATCCCCTGCTGGCAACTCCTAACCACTTAAGACACCTCTGAAGGTCTCTTAAATATCGTGGAGAGTAGGCGTGATTCTTAGACTTAAGAACGTTGATAAAAGGCTTTTATTCTTAAGTTTGAGAGTAGGACTAAATTTCGCAAATTCTCAGAACTTAAGTGTAAAATGGCACTCTAAGAAGCTTGATAAGTACGGCCCCTGGTCTGTGAATGTTAAGTTTTTCTTATTTATTTTTGTTTGTTGACAATTTGATCCATGGGAATTTTGTATTTGCCTTGTTTTTTTTCTTTAACTCTAGTACATTAAGGCTAATGGCTACATTAGCACAGGACTCAAATGTTCTTTTGAAGTTTCCTTTGTGGCACTGAGTGTTAATTATACACCACTTTAAGCTATTTTGGAGAACCATTTCTCGTAAAGTTTGCCTCGAGTTATTTAAGAAAAGGTAAAGCTGTTTCTTGGTGTTTTATAACTAAGAATGAGTTCTCTGTGCTCTGTATCAAGTCAATTTGACATCTTTGTTAACATAAAACTAAGTTCTTGGTCCGTGTTGGTATGCAAGTCTGACATCTTTGTCTTTATGTAAAATTGACTTCTTAATGTTTTGTTTTCACTCAAACTCAACATTTTGGTTTGTGTTTGAAAGTAACTTTGACATCTTGTGGTGTTATATTCAAGACTGTTGAATTTAGGATTATTCTACATTAAAAATACCAACCAGGTTTTGTCTGATGTGTTTTTATGGGATCAAAGGTGATTTTTAGTTTGCTTAATTTCCAATCAATTTTGAGTTGGGTACATATAAATCAATTTCGCTTAGTAACCCAAATAATTTAATTTGAGCTGTATTTGTTAAAAATTAGTCTGACAAATGTAAATCAATTTCGCTTAGTTATTGCAATAATTTCATTTCGGCTTTATTAGCTAAAAATTTGTTGGACTAACTCATTTTTATTGTATTGCGAGAATGTACTAATTTTGAGTTAGGGCAACACATATTTGTTGGATGGAAATCCTGCCCTCATTTTAATTGAGTTCATCCAATGAGTCATTTTTTTGAGTGTGTGAATGTTGTCTGTCTATCGTCTGTGTTGGCCCTGCGATGAGGTGGCGACTTGTCCTGGGTGTACACCGCCTTCCGCCCGAATGCAGCTGAGATAGGCTCCAGCACCCCCCGCGACCCCAAAAGGGACAAGCGGTAAAAAAATGGATGGATGGATGGATGGAATCGGAACCGAAAAAATCTTATCAACTCTCAGCCCTGGGGGTGTCAAAAAAAATTTAAATTTCTAATTGAGTCGCGATTCTTATTTTTAACAATTCTTAATCAATTAAAAAAAACAAAAAACGATTTATATGCCCCTATCTGCTGTACAGATTTATTTTACAAAAGAGAAGTGTTGGATACATCTCTTGTTGCCTTATTTGTATTTGACTGTATCAAATGTTTGGGTGGAATTGTATTAAACAAAACCAGTTTTCTTTTAAGTTATATAAACATTTATCAGAGCTGTTATCCATTTTATGGAAGAATGTGGTTAATCATAGAATTGGAATCAAGTAGAGATGCCCGATAATGGCTTTTTTGCCGATATCCGATATTCCGATATTGTCCAACTCTTAATTACTGATTCCGATATCAACCAATACTGATATATACAGTGGTGGAATTGACACATTATTATGCCTAATTTTGTTGCGATGCTCCGCTGGATGCATTAAACAATGTAACAAGGTTTTCCAAAATAAATCAACTGAAGTTATGGAAAAAAATGCCAACATGGCACTGCCATATTTATTATTGAAGTCACAAAGTGCTTTTTTTTTTTTAACATGCCTCAAAACAGCAGCTTGGAATTTGGGAC
Source organism: Entelurus aequoreus (assembly GCF_033978785.1). Lineage (NCBI taxonomy): Eukaryota > Metazoa > Chordata > Actinopteri > Syngnathiformes > Syngnathidae > Entelurus > Entelurus aequoreus. Next base: position 1,355,002 of record NC_084757.1, on the reverse strand, counting down.
ATGCTCTCCCTGAGAGCGCATGAGGAGGTTGAGGTGGGCAGGGGCGGGGTATATTGTAGCTTCCCGGAAGAGTTAGTGCTGCAAGGGGTTCTGGGTATTTGTTCTGTTGTGTTTATGTTGTGTTACGGTGCGGATGTTCTCCCGAAATGTGTTTGTCATTCTTGTTTGGTGTGGGTTCGCAGTGTGGCGCATATTTGTAACAGTGTTAAAGTTGTTTATACGGCTACCCTCAGTGTGACCTGTATGGCTGTTGACCAAGTATGAATTGCATTCACTTGTGTGTGTGAAAAGCCGTAGGTATTATGTGACTGGGCCGGCACGCAAAGGCAGTGCCTTTAAGGCTTAATGGCGCTCTGTACTTCTCCCTACGTCCGTGTACCACTCCGTACAGCGGAGTGGTACATAAGTTTTACTTTTTGAAACCGATACCGATAATTTCCGATATCACATTTTAAAGCATTTATCGGCCGATAATATCGGCATCTCTAGAATCAAGTATAGATTTTGAATAGAGAATTGATTCTAAATGGAACGGTTACCCCCAAGAATGAAATGGGATGGTGTGGTGACGTACCGACATATTCCCTCGGGGGAGACTCGCGGCGCTCGGCCCTGCCAGTGACGGGGCGCCCTGGCGTCTTCTCCTCGTCAGTGCTGTTGGTCTCCATCATCTCGTTCTCTTCCGTGGAGATGACGTGCTGCTGCTTGCGAGGCTTCTTCCTCGGGGAAGCTCCAGTGATCAGATCTCCTGCGGGCGGCACATTGAGGGTGGAGGCCTGGGCATTCAGGGCTGGGTTCACCATTGAATCTTAAAAAAAAGATGGGAGTCAGGTTTATTCCGCACATCACGTGACCAGAAAGAGGCGGTCCTCACCAGGCTGAGCGGTGTCCATCATCTCCAGCTCCTGCTTGACTTTCACATCAGGGCAGGCGGAGCTGGTGTTGCAGGCTGCGGTGCTGGTGGCGGCGGGCTGCGTGGGCGACGCCACCGTGTTGGCCATGGATGCGACGATGGGCGGGGTCATAGCCATGGCCGCCGGCAGCGCTGAGAGGACAGAGGACGGCTGGGAGGGCGGCACGGGGCCCGGCGTGGCCAGCAGGGCGGGCAGGGCCTGGGCGAGATGCGGGGCGCCGGAAGCCACGGCTTGCTGCTCCCCTCCTTGTGGGGGTAGCGCCTCCACGGTGGCCATGACGGGAGGGGCCACCGCCATGTGCATCTCGGTTTTGGGTTTGACTCTGCTTAGGCAAGGGTGAAAGAGTCAGAGTGCTTCAAAGCGATTGAAGACAAGTACACTTACCCTGCTGGTCTGGGGGAGCCGGCCCCTCTCACCCCACACTCCATTCGGCTGCTGCTCTGGTCGCAGGGCTGAGTGGGGATGAGGGTCTTACGAACACAACTGCAACACAGGCAGCAAGGTCAAAGGTTAATATTGCTACATATTAAGGGTGTAACGGTACGTGTATTTGTATTGAACCGTTTCGGTACGGGGGTTTCGGTTCAGTTCGGAGGTGTACCGAACGAGTTTCCACACGGACATATTAAGTGGCGTAACGCACGTTGCGTAAACAATGCACACTGAGGCACAACACACGGCATGCTAGCAGCGACCGGGCTACGACAACATGCAAAAGCCAGAGCTGGAAGACCCTCCTGCCTCGTTAAGATCTCCCGTTTGGGAACATTTCGGTTTCGCGGTGCGACACAACAATGGACGAACAAACACAGCTCCCACCGCATTCAAGCAGCCTCTCCTCGGCGAGTCAGGCAGGGCTAAAGTAATAACAAATGCCGTTGGTGTTTTTATAGCAGCAGATTCAAGACCATATCGCATTAAAAACTAGATTTTGACCCACTTCTATGGTGGAAGAACAATGTGCCCATATACAGTATCCTCTTACTGCCAAGTTAGCCAGGCACTACCTCGCCCTACCTGCTACCTCCGTGCCCAGCCAAAGGGTATTTTCCACAGCTGGAGACATTTTAACTGCAAGCAGGTGTGCGCTTTCTGCAGACAATGTGGATAAACGGATTTTTCTGGCAAAAAACATGAAAATTGAGTGAAAGTCACCAGGGTTAAAGGGTGGGGGGTGGGCGGGGGGATGGGGGGGGGAAGTTAATCTGAGGCTGAGTTGACTTGAAACGGTTTGATGTTGCACTTTATATGTGGAAATGTTGCACTTTATATGTAGAAAGGTTTTGTTAAGAAACCAATTCTGAGCCTCATCTTATTTAGTTTTTATTTTATATATGTTGACTGCATTAACCCTGGCAATCGACCCTGTGTGTATATGTATGTTATTGTTATGTTAAAAGGATAAAGCCATTGTTTACAAATTTTGGTAAATAAATAACCAGAAAATGTATATTTTGTTTTTTTCTTACTGTACCGAAAATGAACCGAACCGTGACCTCTAAACCGAGGTACGTACCGAACCGAAATTTTTGTGTACCGTTACACCCTTACTACACATAGCCTGCTTTTATACCACAAGCCTTTGCCCCAGATGTTGTAAAAGTGGTTGATTAGAGGTGCATACAGTATCAAATATGTGCAGTAATGTGCAGGTTATTTTCAGGTCCCGGGGCAGCGGGGTCCCAACATTGTGCGGCCCTGAGCTAATTTTAACGGTCAGTGACACATTTTAAAAATAAGATTACAAAAAAAAAAAATATACAGCAAACATGTAATGTAACAAGGAAATGTTGCAATATTGACTCTAATAACACAAAGCTGCCATGCAGGCAGTTTTTTACTTTAAAACTGTCATTGCTCAAAAAATAATAATACAAATTATAATCGACAGATCTGTAGTTTATCTAGGGCAGGGGTCACCAACGCGGTGCCCGCGGGCACCAGGTAGCCCGTAAGGACCAGATGAGTAGCCCGCTGGCCTGTTCTAAAAATAGCTCAAATAGCAGCACTTACCAGTGAGCTGCCTCTATTTTTTTAATTTTATTTATTTACTAGCAATCTGGTCTCGCTGTGCTCGACATTTTTAATTCTAAGAGAGACAAAACTCAAATAGAATTTGAAAATCCAAGAAAATATTTTAAAGACTTGGTCTTCACTTGTTTAAATAAATTCATTATTTTTTTTACTTTGCTTATTATAACTTTCAGAAAGACAATTTTAGAGAAAAAAATACAACCTTAAAAATGATTTTAGGATTTTTAAACACATATACCTTTTTACCTTTTAAATTCCTTCCTCTTATTTCCTGACAATTTAAATCAATGTTCAAGTAATTTTTTTTTTATTGTAAAGAATAATAAATACATTTTAATTTAATTCTTCATTTTAGCTTCTGTTTTTTCGACGAAGAATATTTGTGAAATATTTCTTCAAACTTATCATGATTAAAATGCAAAAAAAATATTCTGGCAAATCTAGAAAATCTGTAGAATCAAATTTAAAACTTATTTCAAAGTCTTTTGAATTTCTTTTAAAATTCTTGTTCTGGAAAATCTAGAAGAAATAACGATTTGTCTTTGTTAGAAATATAGCTTGGTCCAATTTGTTATATATTCTAACAAAGTGCAGATTGGATTTTAACCTATTTAAAACATGTCATCCAAATTCTAAAATTAATCTTAATCAGGAAAAATTACTAATGATGTTCCATAAATTATTTTTTAAAGTTTTTCAAAAAGATTCGAATTAGCTAGTTTTTCTCTTCTTTTTTTCAGTTGAATTTTGAATTTTAAAGAGTCGAAATTGAAGATAAACTATGTTTCAAAATGTAATTGTCATTTTTTTCGTGTTTTCTCCTCTTTTAAACCGTTCAATTAAGTGTAAATATCATTAATTATTAATAATAACATAGAGTTAAAGGTAAATTGAGCAAATTGGCTATTTCTGGCAATTTATTTAAGTGTGTATCAAACTGGTAGCCCTTCGCATTAATCAGTACCCAAGAAGTAGCTCTTGGTTTCAAAAAGGTTGGTGACCCCTGATCTAGGGTATCCATCCATCCATTTTCTACCGCTTATTCCCTTCGGGGTCGCTGGAGCCTATCTCAGCTACAATCGGACGGAAGGCGGGGTACACCCTGGACAAGTCGCCAACTCATCACAGGGCCAACACAGATAGACAGACAACATTCACACTCACATTCACACACTAGGGACCATTTAGTGTTGCCAATCAACCTATCCCCAGGTGCGTGTCTTTTTATCTGGGGTAGTTCTTTTTAACTAGTGGGGTGGGCCCCCCTGTGCGATGCCAAGGTTTCAAACGCCGCTTTGAAAAGGTGTGCACTGCAATATGTGCTCCTTGTAGCCACTGATCCTAACTTCCTAACTTTGAACACAAAAGTACTAAGCCGCACTAACACTCACCTTTCAGTTGTGGGCTTCTTGCGGAGGATGCTGGGCCTCGGCGAGGACACCAAGGTGGGCGCCCCTCCCTGGCCGTGTGCCTGCACTATGGTGCCAACCGGCTGACTGGTGCTGCTAATAGGGTTTGCCACAAAGCCATCTGCCAAAACGACTCCTGTAAGGGGATTGGAACAGGCCTTAAGACACAGTTAAGTGGTCTGTCGAGAGGTCAAAAGCGTTTTAAAAGTTACCAGCTTTTGCGTCGGACGGCGGTTGCTGCTGCTGCTGAGTTGCGTTGGGGGCCTGCTGGATTCCCTGCGTGCCGATGGACGCGCTCGTGTGCAGGCCCTGCACGCCTATGGGCGCCGGCTGGATGCCCTGCGCGGCGATGGGTGCCGGCTGGATGCCTTGGGTGCTGATTTGCGCCATCAGCTGCATGTGGTTCAGATGGACAGTGGTGGCGACGCCCACTCCGGCTTGGGCGGGCAGTGCTGAGCTTGGCGCTTGGGGAGTAACTATCAGGCGGCACACACACACGCCTCAGGTTAGGTGTGGTTACACAGCGGTGGCTAAAAATTAGAGATGTCCGATAATATCGGCAGTCCGATATTATCGGACGATAAATGCTTTAAAATGTAATATCGGAAATTATCTGTATCTGTGTCAAAAAATTATATTTATGACTTTTTAAAACGCCGCTGTATGGAGTGGTACACGGACGTAGGGAGAAGTACAGAGCAGTTGCGTCTCCCAGTCTTGCCAACCCTCCCGATTTTCCAGGGAGACTCCCGAATTTCAGTGCTCCTCCCGAAAATCTCCCGGGGCAACCATTCTACCGAATTTCTCCCGATTTTCCACTCAGACAACAATATTGGGGGCGTGCCTTAAAAGGCACTGCATTGGCGTGCCGGCCCAATCACATAATATCTATGGCTTTTCACACACACAAGTGAATGCAAAGCATAATTGGTCAACAGCCATAGGGTCACACTGAGGGTGGCCGTATAAACAACTTTAACACTGTTACAAATATGCGCCACACTGTGAACCCACACCAAACAAGAATGACAAACACATTTCGGGAGAACATCCGCACCGTAACACAACATAAACACAACAGAACAAATACCCAGAACCCCTTGCAGCACTAACTCTTCCAGGACGCTACAATATACACCCCCCGCCCCCAACCTCCTCATGCTCTCTCAGGGAGAGCATGTCCCAAATTCCAAGCTGCTGTTTTGAGGCGTGTTATAAAAAATAATGCACTTTGTGACTTCAATAATAAATATGGCAGTGCCATGTTGGCATTTGTTTTCCATAACTTGAGTTGATTTATTTTGGAAAACCTCGTTACATTGTTTAATGTATCCAGCGGGGCATCACAACAAAATTAGGCATAATAATGTGTTACCGTATTTCCTTGAATAGCCGCAGGGGCGCTAATTAATTTAAAACCTCTTCTCACCCCTGCGTTTACCAAAAGCAGGCGAGATTGCCATGCATGCGGTACTTATTTTAAAACCTCTTCTCACTCCGGCGCTTACCTTATCATGAAAAGCACATTTAATAAAAAAAAACGTTATTATGGTCTTACCTTTAGGTATAAATGAGTCCATGCCAGCTCCTTTTCAAGAAAAGCATCAATATAGAAGTCTTCCTTCAGTTTTAAAAGTCTCTCTGTCTCGATGGAGATCTTCCTTTTAAGTATTACCTCCTGCTTCGATTGAAAGTCCAGTTTAGAAAACTGTTTTATTTTAGATATGTAATCCTCCATGGTGAAATAAATGGCTGCGCACTATTGCTGCTGTTGTCTTCTTCTGCAGCACATGTCTTCTGCAGTACCAGCAGTCGCAAGAAGGATCACTAGCGCCCTCTACCACCAGGAGGCGGGAGTCATTTAATGACTCATGTTTGACCCGGCGGAAGTGCCAAGCATGCGCTAATTATTTTGCGAAACGAGTTTGACCCGGCTGTAATTCTAGGCATGCGAATACCATATTCCCGGCGCCAATTCAAGGAAATACGGTAATTCCACCACTGTATATATCGGTATCGGTTGATATCGGAATCGGTAATTAAGAGTTGGACAATATCGGAATAGGCAAAAAAGCCATTATCGGACATCTCTACTAAAAATAAGATGGAGGTTCGTACCTGGATACTGGCGGATGGTGGACACAGAGCTGCTGATGGGGGTGTACGTGTGGGTCAGGGGATATGACGAGGAGTACGCCGGAAGGAAATATTGAAACTGAACTGGTACAGAAGGCCTACAAAATGAAGTGCCAGCGGTTCAGGATCCATGCTCTTCAGATCAGGTCAAATTCATCGATTCGTGTTTGGCTTTCACCTGTTGTCGCTTCTGGGTTCCATGGTGACGGGGTTGGGAGACGACCGGTGGCTTTGGATGGGGATGAGGTTGGCTCTCTCTGCGGGGTAGTCGGGCTGCACGCGGGACGATGAGTGAGCGATGGGCTGAGGCACCACTTTGGCTGCAGGAGACATGGAGGAAGGCGAGGTGATGGGTGCCGTCAACATTTGAACCGATCTGGTACCAATTCCTGGTACCTGGGAATCGATACCGGTACTCAATGGAACCACTTTTCAGTACTTTTGTGTGTGTTCATAATGATTACCCTTAACTCCGGACCATACGCCGCTACTTTTTATCTACACTTTGCACCCTGCGGCTCAGGTTTGGATTTTTCCTCGCTGACAGCCATAATGCCAATAATTTCATTAAAGACACTAAACTGTTGTATTATTGTTTGTGCTATGGCGCCATCTTTCCCACGAGTTCGCTCACTGCAGGTGCTGCTGTGTAAAAGCCTACAGTGTTTCCTGCTGTTTAAAGCGCTGAACCGGAAGTACAAGTGCCGTTCCGTCTTCTAGCAGTCCATTGCGTTCCTACCCATATGGATTCTTCAATCATCACTCCAAAGCAACGTTTATAAGCTTAACAATATGACTAAAACAATTCTTACACACTAAACCATATGTTTTCCTGCATATTTGTACGTGCTGACGTCGTGTAAAGATCGCGAGTGCCATTAGCATGAACTAATACAAACGTGTACAAGTGTCTGTCTTATTAGTATTAACTTACAATGGCATTCAGTTTGTATTGTTCCAGTTTCACAAATTCCTCGGTATATTAACGAAGACGTCACCGTGGAGTTATTGAGCCTGTTTACATGATTGGAGAGCTAGCTTCCGCACCATGACGGTGACTTCTGTTTTGTTTGATCAGCCGTTTTACTGCCGTGTTACAGACACAAATGAACATTTACAGAATCTTTCTGTGTAAATAACTCATTTCACAACATATACAGTACAGGCCAAAAGTTTGGACACACCTTCTCAATTCGACGCGTTTTCTTTATTTCCATGACTATTTTACATTGTAGATTGTCACTGAAGGCATCTGTCAGAATAATTGTATCTAAGTTATCACAAAACTTTGTGTTGCCATGAGTTCCCGGCAAGAGGACAAAAGCTGTCTTTGATCTTACCAAGCAAAAGGCTTGTAAAACTCCACTGTGTAGGATGGGAAGCGACATGAAGGCGTCGGTTTCTTTGATCTATTGTAACCCACAGGAAGATCTTGTCTTGACCCGAGATCTACAAAGCGGAGAGGAAGCAGGACCTGATGCAGCTGGCAACTTATATTTGAACTGTTTTGTGACCAAGGGCGACGGCTGTTTACGACCCCCTCTCCCTTTAGAAACAGCTCTTATATAATCAGGGAAAGTCCAAATAAAAGAGGTGGCAGAGAATTCTCTTGCCAAAGCGTGGTGGAAGACTGTGCAAAGAGTACAGCCCAGACGTTTCTCCTCATTGAGCCAAATTGAATCCTGTCTCGGTTTAATTCCTTACTTCTTGTCTGTTTAATAGATGTCATCGGTGTTTGAACCTGACAGCATCAAAACTATTACACCTGTGAAGTGAAAACCCTTTCAGGTGACTACCTCTTGAAGCTCGTGGAGAGAATGCCAAGAGTGTGCAAAGCAGTAATCAGAGCAAAGGGTGGCCATTTTGAAGAAACTAGAATATAATAAACATGTTTTCAGTTATTTCACCTTTTTTTGTTAAGTACATAACTCCACATGTGTTCATTCACAGTTTTGATGCCTTCAGTGACAATCTACAAAATAAAAAATAAAGAAAACACATTGAATGAGAAGGTGTGTCCAAACTTTTGGCCTGTACTGTATATCTGTGGCAGGTAATATATGAAAACATTTTATTTTTTTATTTAGTAGGTGCAGCTTAGGTACCGGTACCCATTCTCAAACAATGGCAATAAAACGATTCTGATTCTGATATAGTCAGGAAAATACGGTAATAGTTTTTGATGATAAAACCTCATTTTTTATTGCAACATTTAAAAATGATTCTGATTATGAGAACTGCTGTCCAGGTGTTATATCTTCTTTCATTACCACACTTCTGAGTCTTAATTACAGTTGCAAGTCCATGAAGTTAGATGGCAGTAGTGTATAGTGTGTTGGCTAGTCAGTTCAGTCTTTGTTGAATCTAGTCTTTTGTTGCTCCCTAAAATGTGTTGATACTATAAGTATTGCACCTATTACGCACCAGCTGTTTGATTGTATCGCGCATCTTAGTTGTAGTTTTATTTAACAAATTTGGAGGTGTTGGCCATGTAAAATCGCTAATACTAATAAGTAGGATGTCAACAGCGGAGCCAATGTATATTAGCATCAAGCTGGCGCATTTTTTGGAAAAGTGGGGCCTTATTTTACTTATGTTGGAGCGGGTTTTTTTGAGTGAATTCCTTTGTTGACATTGGAAATTGCAACATTACCTTGAGGTAGGGATGATGTTTGATAAGAAATTATCGAGTTCGAGCCTATTATCGAATCCTCTTATCGAACTGATTCCTTATCGATTCTCTTATCGAGTCCAGATAGGTTGTTGTATATGGAAAAAAACACAATATTTGGTTTAACAAAAGCTCACTTTTATTATATAAGAAAACAATTTAATCTAATAAATAAATACATATTGACTGTTACCCCCTAAAAAAATAAAATAAAATAAATAAATATTGACTGTTGTTACCCAAAGTATATTAAGTGGGATTTTTCAGAAAAACAAATATATACAGTAACACAAAAACAACCTGTCTCTGTGATCACTATAGGTGTATAAATAATAATATAGTGTTAAATAAAATCAGTCCCTTGGGCACAAAACTGAAAATAATACAGCTCTCCAAAAAGTGCACTTCTGCTGCTATTTGACATAACTGTTTGTTATGATGCTTTGACATTTTTGCACATTATTTCTTTATTGAAAGAAAATTCTATGAAGAGAAAAGTTGTTTGCAAATGTGGTTACAATGCTAAAAAATCAAAAGTTAAAGCTAAAAAAAGAAATACACTTTATTGAGTTAACATTATTTCTTTATAGGGGGAAAGATGTTATGAGCTAGGGAATATAACAACTACACTACCCAGCATGCAACGGGAGTGACGAGCATGCGCAGTAGCTCCGAAAAGTGTTGCATATCGTCACCCGGCAGCTAAGAATGAGGTACCGTTATGAGCACGCTGTGAAAGTAAACGTCAAGAACTCAGCCAACACGCCTCGTCTGCATTATTTATAATTAGACAGACAACACATATACAGTGTGATTTTGTTTTGTTTACAAGTAAAGAAAAACAAAAGTTAAAAAAGGGAGATGTGTTGTATATATATGTATGTGCTGCGGTTGCTTTAAGAACGTTGCGACAGCTGCCGTAAAGGAGGTGCGTTGCTAGCCTGGTTGCTATGTTTCAGGTTGGTCGTAAAAGTGTTCTTCATGTGTTTGTACCCTGCTCAAATTTCTCAGTAAAGTTATTCATTGGATTATACCTTTTGTTGAGAACTTTATTACACCTTGGAGCGCTTTTTCCCGTCCATTTTTTTTCCTGCTTTCCCTATCTGCGCCTAATGACCGAGCTACGTGACGAGATTTGTTGTGATGTCACAGGGAGCATTTCTGGTCGGGACGGGATTCGTTCCGAGGGATTCGAATAAAGAACCAACTCTTTTTCTTTACTCAAAGTGGTCTCGATAACGGGTACCGGTTCTCAAAAAGGGATTCGAGTCCGAGGACTTGGTTCAATTCTTATCGAACAACTGGGAAAACCGGTTTAGAGTATCATCCCTACCTAGAGGTAGTTTGGCTGAGTCTGCTCTCTGGTTAGATTCGGTTGGTGCCATGCCAAAAATCAGTCATCAACACAACTTACCAACAGGGATGGTGGAGTTGGTGACGGCGGTGGCGTGAGACGAGTGGGAGGCCATCGTCATGGTGACAATAGTGTTGCTGCTCATTTGGCTGTGCGCCACGGTACCTGAACATAACAGGGCACAACTGTTAATATCTATAGGTCGCCCTTCTTAGACCAGAAGGTACTCAAGTTGGCACCTATAGTGGTGGTTGATGGCACAGTGTTTGTGGCAACAATGGGTGCCACCGTGGCTGCGGCTACTGGCGTCACAGTACTGAAGATGGGCTTCTGTGAGGAGAAACCATTTCAGTGTTAGGCCCAGTCATAAATGCTTTGATGGCAGCGGTCCTAAAGAGGCGGGGACCTGTGTCAGGGTGTGCGGGGGCTGAGGTTTTGGAGTCCCGATGGCTGGCAGCGTGATGCGGGTGGTGTCACGGGGCGTCTGAGGCCTATGGATGCTGACGGTGGCTGGAGGCGGGTGGATGGTCAGCCCTGGGCGCCTGAAGGGGTCGAGAGGAGTTTTACATGGTGTTACAACAACCAGATTTGATTCCAACAAGTTTGCTGCACAAAAAAACAGGGGATGAATGGAACAGACAAATGCAGTGGAAATATTGCTGTTTTGCAAGAACACAGACTGGTGACAAGCGTCACATGTAAATAACACGTAACGATGACGAGTCACCTGACTTAAAACACCCAAGAGGTTGGCTGCCGCCATTCCGCACCAGAGAAAAAATCAGTGCAAGTAATCTGCGGCTCCTGTCGTGGTTGGCAGCCGACTGAATGCGCTTGCGACACAAAACCATGCTTCTATTGTAAAGTATCCACTCAACGGATCAAATAACTCTATTTTTTTTTGTACGAGTTTGACTGTGACCATCAGATTTCTTCGTAAGAAGTGGCGAGCTGCTAGGACAGTTGTTTTCCTTCCTTTTTCCCTCTCAAGGGAAAAAAAACTGAACTGATTGTAAAGCAACTTTTCTAAAAAGAAAAATGGGACTGACATATCAACACTGTTTCTTTTAAATGCTTTGAATAGATCAGTGTTTTTCAACCTTTTTTGAGCCAAGGCGCATTGTTTTCATTGAAAAAATCCGGCGGTACACCACCAGCAGATATCATTAAAAAGTGAAACTCAGAAGACAATAAAAAGTAATTGTCGCAATTGTTGGATATGAATTTAAAGCATAACCAACCATGCATCACTATAGCTCTTGTCTCAAAGTAGGTGTACTGTTACGACCTGTCAGATCACGCCGTTTTTTGGTGTTTTCCTGTGTGTAGTGTTTTCAATTCTTGTCTTGCGCTCCTATTTTAGTGAAGTTTCAAGTCTTCCTTTGAGCGCTATTCCCCGCACCTGTTTTGTTTTAGCAATCACGAATATTTAAGTTGTTGCTATCTTTTTTTGCGCGGACATTGTTGTCATGTCATGTCCACACGCTGTAAGTTTTTGCTGTCGTCCAGCATTCTGTTTTTGTTTACTTTGTAGCCAGTTCCGTTTTAGTTTCGTTCTACATAGCCATCCCTAAGCTTTAATGCCTTTTCTTAGGGGCACTCAGCTTTTGTTTATTTTTGGTTTAAGCATTAGACACCTTTTTACCTGCACGCTGCCTCCCGCTGTCGTCTGCATATTGTAATCACGACAAACTTTCGTCGTCGTTCCCGACATCTACAAAGCAATCAGCTACCGGCTTCCACCTACTGATATGGTATGGTATAACATGGTTACTCTGCCGAGCTCTAGACAGCACAGACACTCAACAACGGCACATTATTTGCAGATTATAATTACTGGTTTGCAAAAAATTTTTTTTAACCCAAATAGGTGAAACTGCATAATCTCCCACGGCACACCAGACTGTATCTCACGGCACACTAGTGTGCCGCGGCACAATGGTTGAAAAACACTGGATTAGATAACCAGCAACTAAGCTGTGATTTTGTGTTTTGTGATAATTTATTATCTAATTTATACTATTTTCCCCCCTACCCTTCTCCCTTTAATATTTACAATATATACAGTACAGGCGAATAGTTTGGACACACCTTCTCATTCAATGGTTTTCTTCATTTTCATGACTATTTACATTGCAGATTGTCACTGAAGGCATCAAAACTATGAATGTGGAGTAAGAAATATAAAATTTAAAACATGTTTTCAGTTATTTCACCTTTTTTTTGTTAAGTACATAAATCCACATGTGCTCATTCAGTTTTTAATGCCTTCAGTGACAATCTACAATGTAAATAGTCATGCAAATAAAGAAAACCCATTGAATGAGAAGGTGTGTCCAAACTTTTGGCCTGTACTGTATATATCTCTCTCAAAATGCCACGTTTGGTCTGTCATTTTATCCACACCAAAACCTTTTCTTCTGCGCGCATTATTGCTGCACAAATAATCCTAAAAATAACCACAAATTACACAAGGAAATGAAGTGAGGTTAAAAAACAATTACTTCATGGAGTTAACAGGTGGTCTTTGCTGGTCGTCTGAAAACTGTACCAGGATATAGGCAAGTGTTTTATATTGGTTAACATCGATAATTGATATTTTTTATGACCTATGAAAAAAAGGAGAAAAATATGTTAAATCCAAACATTTTTATTTCAAATGTAACCTTCCTCTGATTTTAATCCGCTCAGCTATCAAGTCAGAAAGGAAATGTCAACGCGAGCATAGAAAACAATTGGAAAATCACGAAATGCTTAATAAAGTGTACGAAAATAGTGCAAAGTGTTCAAATGTAAACATGGAGAAACCTGAGAAGAACTATTTTCTGCAGGTTTAGTGCCAGGAAGTTGCAGCTGTGCTCTAAAGGGTGAGCGCAGCTAATGTGGTGTGGTATTAGCGGTCTTGCCTTGCATCATTTACAGACCACATTGGTCTGACTAGTCCAGGGGTCGGCAACCCGCGGCTCTAGAGCCGCATCGGCTCTTTAGCGCCGCCCTAGTGGCTCTCTGAAGCTTTTTCAAAAATGTGTGAAAAATGGAAAAAGATGAGGGGAAAAAAAAATAAAATTTTGTTTTAATATGGTTTCTGTAGGAGGACAAACATGACACAAACCTCCCTAATTGTTATAAAGCACACTGTTTATATTAAACATGCTTCACTGATTCGAGTATTTGGCGAGCGCCGTTTTGTCCTACTAATTTTGGCGGTCCTTGAACTCACCTTAGTTTGTTTACATGTATAACTTTCTCCGACTGTCTAGGACGTGTTTTATGCCACTTCTTTTTCTGTCTCATTTTGTCCACCAAACTTTTAACGTTGTGCGTGAATGCACAAAGGTGAGTTTTGTTGATGTTATTGACTTGTGTGGAGTGCTAATCAAACATATTTGGTCACTGCATGACTGCAAGCTAATCGATGCTAACATACAGCTAGCCTAAATAAGGCTAGCTGTATGTACATATTGCATCATTATGCCTCATTTGTAGCTATATTTGAGCTCATTTAGTTTCCTTTAAGTAATCTCAATTCAATGTATATCTCATGACACACTATCTGTATGTAATATGGCTTCTAATTTGTTGCGGCTCCAGACAGATTTGTTTTTGTATTTTTGGTCCAATATGGCTCTTTCAACATTTTGGGTTGCCGACCCCTGGACTAGTCCAAATCCAAAGTGTCATTCTGTCCAGGTGACTTTTCCTCTTTTACCCACAATTTCTTCATTTTGACTTTGTCTTCTCAATCCATGCAAAGAATCCACCAACAGACAACAAGATGGTGCAACTTAACATAATAGTTAATACGGTTACCGTCACTTCCTGAGTTGCTCGGTTACCAGAGAGCGAGTGCCTTTGTTCATGCAACCAAGCTTGCTTCCATACTTACGCTTTCTTCAGAACGCATTTCTTATGTGTCTATATCGCGATATATATTGATATATATTTTTCACCCATCCATGCGAACGCACTCCGATACATTATTAACACTAGGAGAGCACGATAAATATCGGGAGTGATTAAAGGGTATATGAAGTTATTTCGATAAATCCCATAACATTAAAAAATAGCCACCATAACCAATACAAAAAAATCCAATGAGGAGCGATTACCCGTACTGTGCTGTAAGTGGGTTAGAGTGAGCAAACCGAGCCCTCTGTTTCATGCTCATTGTAAACAAATATGGCATCAATCCCGTGAGACTCCTTGACGGTTTCAGAGGAGGACTTTCCGTGTGCTATTTGCACCGAACGTTCCATGAGGAGGCAAAAACACATCAAACCATATCAAGTCACTTGAAAGCCACGTGCTCTAGAGCAGTGTTTTTCAACCACTGTGCCGCGGCGCACTAGTGTCCTGAAATACAGTCTGGTGTGCCGTGGGAGATTATGTAATTTCACCTAATTGGGTTAAAAATATTTTTTGCACACATGTAATTATAATCCGTAAATAATGTGGCAGTGTAACCATGCTATACTCATCCATATCAGTAGGTGGCAGCAAGTAGCTAATTGCTTCGTAGATGTCGGGAAGCAGCGTGCAGGTAAAAAGGTATCTTATGCTTAAACCAAAAATAAACAAAAGCCGAGTGCCGCTATGAAAAGGCACTGAAGCTTAGGCATGGCTATGCAAAACGAAACTACAATTGAACTGGCTGCGAAGTAAACAAAACACAAAATGCTGGACGACAGCAAAGACTTACAGCGCGTGGAACGGAGACGGCGTCCACAAAGTACATCCGCACATGACATGACAACCGACAATGTCCCCACAAAGAAGGAAAGCGTCCGCACAACTTAAATAGTCTGGATTGCGAAAACAAAGTAGGTGTGGAGAATAGCGCTCAAGGAAGACGTGAAACCGCAACAGGAAAATACCAACAAAACAGGATAGGTGTGCAAGACAAGGACTAAAACACTACACACAGGAAAACACCAAAAAACTCCAACTAAGTCACGGTGTGATGTGACAGGTTGTGACAGTTAGGGCTGCAACAACTAATCAATTAAAATTGATTATAAAAATAGTTGGCGATTAATTTAGTCATCGATTCGTTGGATCTATGCTATGCGCATGCGCAGAGGCAATTTTATTTTATTTATAATTTTATTTTTATTTTTTATAAACCTTTATCTATAAACTGCAACATGTACAAACAGCTGAGAAACAATAGTCAAAATAAGTATGGTGCCAGTATGCTGTTTTTTTTCAATAAAATACTGGAAAGGATAGAAATGTTTGTCTATTTTATCCGATTATTGAGTTTGAGTTTGAGTTTATTTCGAACATGCAAGCATACAACATGATACATCACAATTTCCAGTTTCTCTTTTCAACATGTTCGAAAAGGAGTAGGAAGAAGCAGAGCTTATTTAATCCTACCCCTTTTCTTTACATAACAGTTGCTAAAACTTTTTGTTCACTTCCTGTTCACAATTTATTCATTTTTCATTATTTTTTTTCCCCCGTTAATTTATTTATTTCAGGCAATGACAAAGACGTACAAGTTGACAAAACATAATAATATAAATTAATATAGTGCATTATTGTCCAGTTTTGCCTGAAAGGGAGTGGGAAGAAGATAATTTATTTAATCCCACCCCCAGTTCTCCATTCAGTGATTATTCACATGAGTTTCACTCTCACTTTGTTCAAGGTTTATAATACAGATGTTGTATCATAGTGGCATTACCACAGGTAACAATAATTATTACACTGTAACAATCATTTGTATCAACAATGTAGGAATAATGAGTATACCAACAATGGTAATAGACATCATAGCAATAATGTTGCGATTTCCAAACATCACTATCTTGGTTTTATTTATATTCAAAGATAATTTATTTGTGTCCATCCATTTTTTTACTATGTTTAGTTCTGTGTTTACTGTATTTATGAGCTCATTATAGTCATCACTACTGTAGAATAAATTTGTGTCGTCTGCAAAAAGTATAAATTTCAGTATTTTGGATGTATTAAACATATCATTAATATATACATTAAACAGTTTTGGCCCCAACACGGACCCTTGGGGGACACCACAAGCAATGCCAAGAGTATCAGATAAAAATTGACCCATTTTAACAAACTGTACCCTTCCTGTTAAATATTCACAATAAACTCCATAGGTAATCACAATAAAACTAAATAAATAAATAGTAAGAATTTAATAATAATAATTGGTGAAGTAAGTCATATTTCATATGATGAGATAAGTAAGATTACTTTAAGAATGAATGAATGGATGGATGAAATAAATTGAGAATGTTTATCATGGTTCTTAATTAATCGATTAATCTAAGTAATAATCAACAGATTAATCGATTATCAAATTAATCGTTAGTTGCAGCCTTAGTGACAGTACACCTACTTTGAGACAAGTTATATTGATACATGCTTGGTTATGCTTTAAATTCATATCCGACAATTGCGAGAACAACTTTTTATTGTCAATATCGGCTACTGAGTTTCGTTTTTTAATGATTTCTGCTTTTGGTGTGCTTCAGGATTTTGTCAATGAAAAAAAATGTGCCTTGGCTCAAAAAAGGTGGAAAAACACTGCGCCGAGCAATCGGATGAGTTTGTGGGGTGAATGCGGGGCTTTCAGTCCAAACAATCCAAAACACAAAAACATAAAACATATGTAAAAAAACGATTCAAATTCTCAAAAGTGTGATTAATCTAATCAAAAAAATACATTCATTTGACAGCACTATTAGTAATAAAGTTATAAGGCTTGTTATATGACAGCCACTTACCCATGAGCCACCTCTGCTGAGTGCGTAGCGGTCGTACTGATGACCGGAGACTGAGTCCTGGTAGCTGAGATTGGGGCCACGACGGTGGGAAGCACGGCGGTGGACGTGGTCACGGGAGGACGGGACTGCGGACAGAGAGACACTTTCACCACGCGGCTCAGAGAAATGATGAGCAGCCTCTTTATCGTCGCACCTGAATGGTCTGGTGGATGATGTGCTGCACGGTGGGCTGGCCCGGGCCTGCGCTCGCTCCGGTGGCTGGTCGGAGGACGGTCTTGGAGCTCGACATGACAGCTGCTGCGGCCGCGCCTCCAGGGGGGAAAAAAGTGGTCATTTGATCAAATCATCTGATTTAAAACCAGATTTAAATTGAATGTCATGTGTTTAATAATAATGCAGCACACTAACAACAATACATTCAACGTTCACCAGAGGATATACTAATGCTTTAAATCACATGTGTCCAAAGTGCGGCCCCGGGGGCCTTTTGCAGGCCGCAGCTAAGCTTTTTAACGGCCCGTGGCACATTCTAAAATGACTATTACACAACAACAAAAGTGGAATAAAAAAAGCATACAACTCAAATGTGATTAAAAATTTGACTCAACACAAAACCATGCAGTTTTTTTTTCTTTAAAACGGTCACTGCTCAAAAAATAATAATGAATCAAAATCAATGTTTTGAATTATTGACCTATTGAAGGCTCCAATTACTTCACATCAAATATTGCATTTTGAAATATTTTTTGACGGGAATAATGCATATTTTGTGTTTGCCATAACAAACTAAGTTTTCCATGACAAAAAGGGCATAAAACAGACAAAAAAATAAAACAAAGTTAAAATTGACTTACTGTATTTCCTTGAATAGCCGCAGGGGTGCTAATTAATTTAAAACCTCTTCTCACTCCTGCGTTTACCAAAAGCATGCGGGATTGGCAAGCATGCGTTAATTAATTTAAAACCTCTTCTCACTCCGGCGCTTACCTTATCATGATAAGCACATTTAATTAAAAAAAACGTTATTATGGTCTTACCTTTAGGTATAAATGAGTCCATGCGCAGCTCCTATAGAAGTCTTCCTTATCTTTCTTCAGTTTTAAAAGTCTCTCTGTCTCGATGGAGATCTTCCTTTAAGTATTACCTCCTGCTTCGATTGAAAGTCCAGTTTAGAAAACTGTTTTATTTTAGATATGTAATCCTCCATGGTAAAAGTGCAAGCAAACAATGGCTCCTCACTCTTGCTGCCTGTTTTCTTCTGCAGCACCGGTCTTCTGCAGTACCACTAGTCGCAAAAAGGATCACTAGCGCCCTCTACCACCAGGAGGAGGAAGTCATTTAATGACTCATATTTGACCCGGCGGAAGTGCCAAGCATGCGCTAATTATTTTGCGAAACGAGTTTGACCCGGCTGTAATTCTAGGCAGGCGAATACTATATTCCCGGCGGCAATTCAAGGAAATACGGTAGTTATCGGAAGTTGTTCTAGAGATTAAAGTGTTGAAAGCAAAAACAATTACAAGGTATTACTACTTAAACACTTTTATGTTTTTTTTAAACTGTCTGCTTAAAAAATAATGAATGGATTATTAACATCGAAAGCTCAAATTACTTTCCACTTTGAAATATTTTTTGGGGAAAATATTGCATATTTTGTGTTTGCCACAAAAAGGGCTTGAAACAAACAAACAAATACTTTTTTTTAATAAAAACTTAAAATTGAGAGATATTTAAGTTGTTCTAAAGATTTAAGCATTTAAAGTAAAAAATAAATATATATATATATATATATATATATATATATATATATATATATATATATATATATAGCTTATTTTTAACACTTATGAGGGAGGCACTGAGAATTTTAATATGATTTTTTTTTAAACTTTCTGCTGAAAAAAATAATGAATCAAAATATATGTTATTATAAAAAATAAATAAAAAAGTTTCCTTATATCGACAGCAATATATGAAATTGATCTAGAGCAGGGGTCACCAACGCGGTGCCCGCGGGCACCAGGTCGCCCGTAAGGACCAGATGAGTCGCCCGCGGGCCTGTTCTAAAAAAAAAAAAAATTAAATCTACATAGAAAAAACACAAGATACACTTTCAATCAGTGCATCAACCCAAACAACCTCCCCCATGCACACTCATCCACACCCACTCACACAAAAGGGGTTATTTCTTTCTGCTACCAATATTCTGGTTCCCACAACATAGACAACACATCTACAAGGGACACAGTCCCTGAAGCACACATGATTGTATAGGCTGCTGGTCCACTAACATTTTCATTAATTACTATTTTTTATGTAATTAGTTTTATATTGTTTTACTTTCCTTTTTATCCAAGAAAATGTTTTTTATTTATTTATCTTATTTTATTTTATTTTTAAAAAAAAGGGCCTTATCTTCAACAGACCAGGTTGTCAATGAAATTAGATTTGTTTAAAGGGTTTTTAAAACCAGGCCCAGTCCAGATAATGTCCAAGTCGGACTCAGCAACACACACCTTCATTCATGTACACAGAAAAAAATTAGGGAACACAACAGATTGCATATAATTTATAAACAAAATTACATTTTCAAAATAAGCATTTATGTACAGTCCAGATTATGTCCAGGTCACTCAAATTAGGGAACACAACAACAGATATCATATAATCTATAAACATAATTATACTTTCAAAATAAGCCTTTGAGGACTTCTCATCTTTTTTTTAATGTTTTTTGGCATCATTATCGTTTTCAACCATGTAACTTTCTAAAGTTAGAAAATACTGAATAAATGTTTTAAAGAAAGTAATACTAATTGAATATCTGTTTTTGGCCTTAAAAATAAACATGTTACCGAGTACTATAATTAAATTGACTAAATCATGATTGTCAATGAACTCTCCTAAAATAACAGAAACCACATTAAGCTTCATAAACAAACCAATCCTTAAACACATTTTTTCAACTTCCACCCAAAACAAAGACACAATATGACAATACCAAAACAAATGCAGGGTGGATTCAGGCTCCTGACAACAAAATCGGCAATCATCTGACTCTGTCATATTCCATAATTTTAACATTTTCCCTGTGGGTAAGAAGTTATAAATAATTTTAATTTGAAAATAACGATTTTGCACATCGATAGTGGTTTTATAGATTAGTTTGAATATGGCATCCCATGGCAACGGGCAGTCAAAAAAGTCCTCCCATTTTCCATTTGTGTTGTATGAGGCAGCCTTCAGAGATTTCTTTATTAAATACAAATTATATATTTTTCTATTTATTTTAGTTCCTTTTTGCCAACTACAATTTCTTATTAGAGGTTTACAAACTAATAATTTAGTAGTTCCATAATTAATTATTTGTTTCCATCTTTTCCCAATTACTCCAGTTAGTTGATCAAATGAAAAGCTTGAGCAAGCATCACCATACATAGCTCTAAATTCATCATACTTCATAATTTTACCATTCTCATTGATAATATCATTGACAAAAATGATTCCTCTTTCAAACATATTTTTCCAAAAGAAAGGCTTTCCATCTATTACAATATTAGAGTTCATCCATATTAACTGCTGCAAAATATCGTCTCTTTTTTCTGGCACATAAAATTGAAAACACCACTATGAGTGGATTGTTTCCTTTATGAACCCCGCCATGTTTCCCAGCAGACTCTCTGGGAGGGGATCACTTGTAAAAAAGGATACAATTTCTTTTGATACAGTACATGTTTTTTGTCCAACAGGACATTTGTGTACCACTCAATGTTTAAATACATCTTTGGAACAATTGATGCTTTTAAAGACAGACACATAGCTTCAAGGTTGAGAAGTTTCAGGCCCCCATATTCATACTCTTTGTACAAAACCTTTCAAACACAGAACACGCCTCACTGATGCACATCTGCAAGACTCACTCAGAGTTGCAGTGTCAAGTTACACACCAGAGTACAACACACTAGTTAACAGCATGCAATGCCAGGCTTCCCACTAACTGACAAAGAAACAGATAACAGATTTGGTGTCCAGTTCAAAGTGTGACATGATTTAAAAATTGGAGAGTTTACTTTTGTATTTTACATGAGTTATTATTTGTACAAACATGGTGCAAAGTAATTCATGATTTGTTAAAAAATGTTAGTGGCTAGCTAGTTAAAATGGGATATTGTGATTTCACAAGACTGTCTTAAAAGTGATCATTTGAAAATGTTCAATTTGAAAAATGTGCACTTAGAGAAAATATAAAAATAAAGTGTTGCATATTGATATTTATCTGTTTCTATATATATTTATTGTGAGAAATCATTAAGATGACCAGTGTTTCCACAAAGATAAATATCATTAATTATTCATAATAACAGAGTTAAAGGTAAATTGAGCAAATTGGCTACTTCTGGCAATTTATTTAAATGTGTATCTAACTGGTAGCCCTTCGCATTAATCAGTACCCAAGAAGTAGCCCTTGGTTTCAAAAAGGTTGGTGACCCCTGATCTAGAGATTTAAGCATTGACAAAACAAAATAAACACAGTATATAACTTATTTTTAACATTTTATGACTGAGATGCTTCCGGGTGCCCGAAACCAAAATCGAAGGGAACATGTTTTCTTACTGTTTTAATTATGAAAAATATTTTTAAAAAGCAGCCCTCAGTGGAAAAAATTTTGACATGCCTTCTATAAACAAATATGTGTTTTGTGATAGCATGTCAAAGGAAATCTAACCAAGACTGAGAAAGGTGTCACCTCGCTCATATGACGGTAAAAGAATGAGGCGTCACATCAAATTCAACTGTCGGAAGCTTGTGAAAGAAACATCTTCAAGTGTGGCACACTGCGGGTGCATCTCACCTCGCGGTAAATGAGACGTGAAGGTCTGGGAAGGGACTGCGGGGGTCCCTATCTGCAATGTGGGGGCGCTGCCTCGAATGATCTGAATGTTGGCTGACATGAGGTGGTGCAGGTTGCTGGTGTGACCCTGAAAACAATGAACATGGTAAGAATGGACATCATTAAAAGGTACCCTAAAATGACCTTTTAACAGTAATAAATGTGCTGGGAGACTGTTTATTGTCAGCAAATGTGGGGAAAAAATCCATCATTTCTCTTTAATAATCCACTTTTGAGACAAGAGGGGCTCATTTAAAGTTGCGACACTTCATGCCGCCTCTGGATGAGCCCACCTTGTGAGTACACCCACAACTTTGTGAAAATAATAATAATTCAAAATGGACTCACTACACATCTTAAAATGCCCCTCTGCCAAGTGTCCATCAGTCGGTTACAGATGTGGGAGATGTAAGTTTGATTATGTGGAGGGGGCGTGGCCTGCGGACCTGCAGCGAAGCAGGGTGTGCCAGGACCGGCTTCGAGATCAGCGACAGGTGCGTAGATGGCCCAGGTGGGCACACCCCGCTTCGCTGCAATTCTTTTAGACTTAGACTAGACTTAGACTTCCTTTTTATTGTCATTCAAATTTGAACTTTACAGCACAGATAAGAACGAAATTTCGTTACATAAGCTCATGGTAGTGCAGGATAAAAAAGCAATACGGTGCATATATAAATAAATAAATATATATAAATAATATATAAATATATATATAAAATAAATAAATAAATAGATTGCTGTACAGATAAATATATTGCACTTTTTCACTTTTTCATTTTTAATATGTCAATAAACTTCTCAATCAAAAAAACCCACACGCCCCCGCTCTCATGTGCGCTCTTTGCAGCGGTTGTGCAGAAACTATGTCCGCATATTCAAAGTTCTGGCCACGCCATGCGGGCAGAATTCGATTCATATTTATTATTTATACTCCACCGATCATTCAAAGCAACAGAATATAAATCAAAGTAATGTTCTAGTTGTTGAATCGTTGCAGCCCGGATGTAAAGTACACAACATCACCTCATGGAGACAAACAGCTCATTAGCATTAAAGCTACAGCGAACAAAAAGGAGTGACTTTTCAAATGTCTGAATTCCGGCATGTCGGCTTGTCTCTGGACAACTCGGGTAGTGGACTGGTGTTGTTCAAAGACTAGCCTCTCTTGCGGCGCCTCAAAGACACAGAAAAACACTTATTAGACGTAAACATTGGACACCTCACCTGCTGACCGCTGATGGTCGCCACGGGGATGGAGAGTGTTGTGGCGATGCTGCTCTCTGTGGTGGCCGTGATGTGCGCCGGTACCTTGGGGGGCATGGGAATGTGCCCCTGGTTGGAGACGGGTGCTGGGGCAATTAAACGGCTCGGCATGGGTGACTTCAGGACAGCCTTTTCAAAAACACATTACCGTCAAGAAAGCCTGAGCGTCCACTCAACCCATAGTTGTACAGTGAAACCTCAATTTTACGAACACCTTTTGGGGAACTTTTCGATTGACCAACTTTTAGATCGAGCAGAGAAATGTAACAAACATTGAAGACAACTATTTTTTAGACAGACGAGGATTCACAACCTTATCTTTTTGAAGCGGAATATACGGAGGATGAACTGCTCCTTGTAGGAGCGAGCATGAAGGAAGAGTGAGATGAAAGTGACTCAAAGCTGCAAAATGTGAAACTTGGAGCTATTTCGACATAAATTGAGTGCTTACCCAGATAAACTAGAAACTATCCACCGAGTGAGTCACACTTTAACATCATGCGTGTTAGTTAGGGGTGTAACGGTACGTTTATTTGTCTTGAACCGTTTCTGTACAGGGGTTGGGTTTGGAGGTGTACCGAACGAGTTTCCACACGGACATATTAAGTAGCGTAACGCACGTTGTGTAAACAATGCACACCGAGGCACAACACACGGCATACTAGCAGCTAACGAGCTACGATAGACTGACCCTACATCCTCTTTTCACCGGACATGTCCTCTTTTGCGGAGCTGTCAGGACGGGGTTTCTTAAATGCCTCAAATGTCCGGCATTTTGAGTTAGTGTTGCGTGTATTTTCAATGTACGTTCAAGGTTAAGAAGGGGTTAAAAACAAAACAAATTGTGAAGTTGCGCAGCAGCATTGGTGAGGGAGGGGCAGAGACAGAGAGAGCGAGAGAGTTAAGATAAACGCGCATGCGTCGCCAGGCTCTGCTTTTTATCCATAGATTTATCACATTTAATGTTTTATTAGCTATAGCAGGGGTGTCAAAAGTGTGCCCCGGAGGCCATTTGCGGCCCACAGCTAATGTTTTAAAGGCCCACGGCACATCCTAAAAATACTATTAAAATAAACAAAAACATAACAAAAGTGAAATAAAAAAGCTTAAACGTTAAATGTAATTTAGAAAAAGTTGCAATGTTGACTAATAAAACAAAGCTGTTTTTTTTCATTCAAACTGTCATTGCTCAAAACATAATATTGAATCAAAATCAATGTTATTATGAATTATTGACCTATCCAAGGTTCCCATTACTTCACATCAAATATTCCAATAAGAAAAATATTTTTGGTGGAAGATTTTGCAAATTTGGTAAATAAATAACCCAAAAATTTATATTTTGTTGTTTTCTTACTGTACCAAAAATGAACCGAACCGTGACCTCTAAACCGAGGTACGTACCGAACTGACATTTTTGTGTACCGTTACACCCCTAGTGGTAGTACAACTACAGTACAGCTAGCTGTGTAATAACAAAACATGAAATGATACTTTACAGATACTGTAATATGATTGTTCATGTTTTTCCACTCAGTACAGATTGGTGACCTATCACAGTGTTGTGCATTACAAACTCAAACGTGTTTCGTGCTGACATGAAAGCTAGCTTATCTGTTGCCGTAGTTAGCTTTTGTGGCTAATACTGTAGCACGCCGATGTGTTACTGCACCAAAAAAAAAAAAAATTTAAGAGTTCCTCTTACAATAACAATGTCGCTACAGCTTGGTTATTATACAGGTTACGGAACGTAAATGAAGAATTGTTGACGGTTATTGGACGCATTTTAAAGTGATTTAGAGGTAGAATGGGTTGCTCCCATTAGCTGCATTGCTAGCCATCCCAAACAAGCCAATGTTTACATATTAGAATGCAAAAAACAACAACTTTTGTCTTCTTGGGTTTTCATAACGATTGTGAACGATAGGCAAAATTAAAAGAAAAATTGCAGTTCCTTTTTAATTATGATGAGACCGGACTTTTCTGGGTAAGTATGCCTAAGCAGATCTATTTCATACCGTAGGAAAAGACACACAAACACACACGGCCCCTTTCCCCGATCCCCCCGTCTCCCGTCTGTCGGCTCCTTTCTCGTCAGCTCCTCCTTTGCCGATGTTAATGTAAGTGGATATTACTTTTCAACATGCTTATTATTGTAACAATATGGTTTGGTAAAGTTAAGGATTTTTGTGATTTCTGATCGTTTGTGAGTGCACCAAAGGGACTTTTCAGAGCAGCACATATATGCAACTTGTTAATACATCTTTGATTGATATACAGTACTGTGTAGTACTTTATATTGTGGACTTTTGTCGAGACCGGGACCCATTATTCATATTTACATTGTTTGTTATGGAGAAATTTGCTTCACTACACAAACTTTTTGATTTACGAACCCTGCTCAGGAACCAGTCAAGTTCGTAAATCGGAGTTCCGATGTATTTTCAATTCACAAACAATAAATACAATTATAGTTCAAGACGCACCTTCATCTGTCCGTCAGTGAGGACTGCGGGTTGGCCCTGTGGGAGGTGCAATGGGGGTGCCGGGAGGGCCACAGGTGTGCCAGACTGGATGGGCATCGTCTGGGGGCCGGGCTGTGGCAGGCCGTGTGTCTGCACCTGGGGGTACGGTCTGACCACCATAGTGTCCTGCTTGTCGTCTCTGAACACCACCGTCCCCCCGGCCCCTGCTGGAGGATGCTCCTGCTGGCCGTGATCGCCATCCCGGCTGCCGTCAGCTTCTGCGAGCGCTAACAGAAAAGAAGCGGAATGAATGTCTGGCAGCTTGTGATGCTGGCGTCACGTGACTTGAAGTACCTAGGGCGTTGGACGGCTGATTGACAGCCACCAGGTTCCCACCAGCCGGGATGAGGGGCGCCCCTCCGCTGGAAGCAGGCAGCCCGTGGCGTGGAAATTGCTGAGAGCTCATTCGGATTAATGTAATGGCCTAAAACAACCCAAAAATGTACATTATTTGTGTTACGTTGACTTTAAAGGGAAAGGCAGTGCGTAGAAAGACTTTTGACAGGAACAAGAAAGTTTGATCATTTTACGCCTATACTGTATATACCTTTATATACATACCTATACTGTATATACATTTATATACCTATATACATATATATACCTTTATTTACCTATACATACATACACACACATATATACATATACACACACACACATACATACACACACACACACACATACAGTATATATATATATATATATACACACACACACATATATATATATATATATATATATATATATATATATATGCACATATACATATACACACATATATATACACACACATATATATACACACACACATATATATACACACACACACACACATACATACATACATACATACATACATATATATATACATATATATATATATATATATATATATATATATATATATATATATATATATATATATATATATATATATATATATATATATATATATATATATATATATATATATATATATATATATATATATATATATATAAGGGCTACAACTAACGATTAATTTGGCCATCGATTAATCTGTCGATTATTACTTCGATTAATAATCGGATAAAAGAGACAAACTACATTTCTATCCTTTCCAGTATTTTATTGGAAAAAAAACAGCATACTGGCACCATACTTATTTTGATTATTGTTTCTCAGCTGTTTGTACATGTTGCAGTTTATAAATAAAGGTTTATAAAAATAAAAAAAAGAATTAAAATTTAAAAAATTTAAAAAATAAAATAAAATTGCCTCTGCGCATGCGCATAGCATAGATCCAACGAATCAATGACTAAATTAATCGCCAACTATTTTTATAATCGATTTTAATCGATTAGTTGTTGCAGCCCTAATATATATACATACATACTGTACATATATACACATACATACATATATATATACATATATATATATATATATATATACATACATATATATACACACACATATATATATATATATATATATATATATTAGGGCTGCAACTAACGATTAATTTGATAATCGATTAATCTGTCGATTATTACTTCGATTAATCGATTGATAATCGGATAAAAGAGACAAACTACATTTCTGTCCTTTCCAGTATTTTATTGAAAAAACCAAGCATACTGGCACCATACTTATTTTGATTATTGTTTCTCAGCTGTTTGTACATGTTGCAGTTTATAAATAAAGGTTTATTTAAAAAAAATATATAAAACATTTTTTTTTTTAAATAAAAATAAAAAAAATAAAAAAGCCTCTGCGCGAATCGATGACTAAATTAATCGGCAACTATTTTTATAATCGATTTTAATCGATTTAATCGATTAGTTGTTGCAGCCCTAATATATATATATATATATATATATATATATATATATATATATATATATATATATATATATATATATATATATATATATATATATACCTATACTGGTTCACCTGCACTGGCTTCCTGTGCACTTCAGATGCGACTTCAAGGTTTTACTACTTACGTATAAAATCAGAATCAGAAATATTAAACGGTCTAGCTCCATCCTATCTTGCTGATTGTATTGTACCATATGTCCCGGCGAGAAATCTGCGTTCAAAGAACTCCGGCTTATTAGTGATTCCCAGAGCCCAAAAAAAGTCTGCGGGCTATAGAGCGTTTTCTACTGGGGCTCCAGTACAGTTCGAGATGCTACCTCAGTAAAAGCATTTAAGTCCCATCTTAAAACTCACTTGCATACTCTAGCCTTTGAATGGACCCCCCCCTTTTAGACCAGTTGATCTGCCGTCTCTTTTCTGCTCTGCACCCTTCTCCTGCGCGGAGAGGTTGTTAGGTGACCACAGATGACGCGCTAGCTGTTCAAAGTCGGGACCCGGGGTGGACCACTCATCTGTGCATCAGTCCGTGGCGTCTCTGTGCTGCTGACTTGTCTCCACTCAAGATGATCCCCTGCTGGCCCCACTATGGACTGGACTCTCACACTATTATGTTAGATCCACTATGGACTGGACTCTCACACTATTATTTTAGATCCACTATGGACTGGACTCTCACACTATTATGTTAGATCCACTATGGACTGGACTCTCACTATTATGTTAGATCCACTATGGACTGGACTTTCACACTATTATGTTAGATCCACTATGGACGGGACTCTCACACTATTATGTTAGATCCACTATGGACTGGACTTTCACTATTATGTTAGATCCACTATGGACTGGACTCTCACACTATTATGTTAGATCCACTATGGACTGGACTCTCACAATATTATGTTAGATCCACTATGGAATGGACTCTCACACTATTATGTTAGATCCACTATGGACTGGACTCTCACACTATTATGTTAGATCCACTATGGACTCTCGCACTATTATGTTAGATCCACTAGGGACTGGACTCTCACACTATTATGTTAGATCCACTATGGACTGGACTCTCACACTATTATGTTAGATCCACTATGGACTCTCGCACTATTATGTTAGATCCACTAGGGACTGGACTCTCACACTATTATGTTAGATCCACTATGGACTGGACTCTCACACTATTATGTTAGATCCACTATGGACTGGACTCTCACACTATTATGTTAGATCCACTATGGACTGGACTCTCACTATTATGTTAGATCCACTATGGACGGGACTCTCACACTATTATGTTAGATCCACTATGGACTGGACTCTCACACTATTATGTTAGATCCACTATGGACTGGACTCTCACACTATTATGTTAGATCCACCATGGACTGGACTCTCACACTATTAACTAGATCCACTCCACATCCATTGGGGGGGTTCCCACATCTGCGGTCCCCTCCAAGGTTTCTCATTGTCATCCCATTGGGTTGAGTTTTTCCTTGCCCTGATGTGGGATCTGAGCCCAGGGTGTCGTTGTGGCTTGTGCAGCCCTTTGAGACATTCGTGATTTAGGGCTATATGAATAAATACATTGAGTAGAAATGACACAAAGTATGACGACCTCAACAATGAAAAGCTCGAATTAACCCTTCGCGCGCCGAGCGGAGACGCAAACATGGTTCATGCATCACTTTTAAAAGGACATACTTGTAAGAATGAGTTATTATATATGCTTAACCAATCTACATTTAATGGTGGAGCTCACGTTCGGTGGTCAGCGGGAGGGCGAAACACTCGTCAACTCTACCGTTGCACATGAAAACATGAAGTGAGCCGACAAGTGTCCTTTTTTTTTTTGCTGCTAAAATTGAAGGAGTAAGCGCGATGTTAGCGGAGTGAAACTCCATCTTTGAACATGCTTTTCGTTCGGTGACTAAACAGAATAAGAATGGCTAGCCCAGCTAGCCTAGCCTAGCAACAAGCTAACGCTAGTAGGGCTAACCCCGGTCATCATGCCATACGCGCAACTTCCAAAGAGCGTATATTTCGTGACGCAGAGCGGTGTTTGCGGGTCCTTACCGTATCGCCGAGGTCATAAATATATCTCCTTTTCTAGATTACAATTTTTCCATTCGATTTTCTCTTTTTTTTTTTTTTTTTTTTACGCCAACATGTAAACCGGAAGAACGCTCAAAGTAGAGCCCGCCCCCCCTCGGCTCCTTTTAACCAATCAGCGAAGTGAAAGCTGAGGCGTCGACCAATGGGAGGTCGAGAATTGTTGTTGACTAACCTAAACCTACACCCGGGAGAGGGGTGGTCTAAGTCTTCTCGGACCGCCACAACCGACGCGAGCAAACGCGTCAAAAACAGAATGGAACAAATGTACAAAAAAATTCGTACAAATGCCCAAAACGCGCGCAAGAGAGAAATGCTGCAATTTTCGCTATGCTGCCTGGAAGTTAGCCAGGCTAGCTCAAATGACTCTTATTTTGAAAGGATACGGTTGTGGCAGTCCCTCGCGTCTTCCGCTTTCGACCTGCACGTCAATGAGATAAAAGATTGTAAAAATATATTCCAATTGAAAAAAATATATAAAGACATATGGACAGCCATAAGTGTTTACATTTTGCTTAATATTTATTAATTTACTTGTTTTTTTGTCTGGTTTTGTATTTGTTTTGTTTCATCCCGTGAGGTGTATATTACTTTTTTTGTTCAGTTTGAACTTCATGAAGTTTTGCACTTGTTGTGTTTTTTTGTTTGTTTTCATTATCTTTGGATATATTTGTTTGGTTTGTATGATATCCATTGAATAAGACTATGTATTATGTTGAAGGGGGCAGGAAAATATAAGATTTTTCTTCATCCTGCTCCTTCTCAGGCATTGGTGTGTAAATGTGTGTTTAGTTTCTGGAGGTTTAATTGTCTATCGATCAAAGATGCGCATCAATGAAGGAGATAAAAAAAAAAAAAAATGAAAT
Organism: Entelurus aequoreus; assembly: GCF_033978785.1. NCBI lineage: Eukaryota > Metazoa > Chordata > Actinopteri > Syngnathiformes > Syngnathidae > Entelurus > Entelurus aequoreus. The sequence goes on along the minus strand of NC_084757.1, from coordinate 1,324,199 downwards.
GAAAAAATTCCTACAATGAAGACTAGGGGGCGCTAGACTGCCATTGTAGAACTTTTTTTTATTTGTATTTATTTTTTATTGAACAACAAACATACATTTATAATTCACACAAAAATCAAGGTACTTTTAACACCAAGGAAAGAAAACAAAAGCAAATACAGAGAGTAATAATACTAAATAATATATTTATATAAAAAAATGGGCTACTTAAATCACTTTAAATGTTTTTAACAAGAATATCAATATAAGGGCTTTTGTACTCTTAATCCTTCTCCAAGATTTCACTGTAAGTAAGTAGGGATGTCCGATAATGGCTTTTTTGCCGATATTCCGATATTGTCCAACTCTTAATTACCGAAACCGATATCAACCGGTACCGATATATACAGTCGTGGAATTAACACATTATTATGCCTAATTTGGACAACCAGGTATGGTGAAGATTAGGTCCTTTTTAAAAAAAAAAAAAAAAGATAAATAAATTAAAAACATTTTCTTGAATAAAAAAGAAAGTAAAACAATATAAAAACAGTTACATAGAAACTAGTAATTAATGAAAATGAGTCAAATTAACTGTTAAAGGTTAGTTCATGTGTGCTTACGGACTGTATCCCTTGCAGACTGTATTGATATATAATGTAGGAACCAGAATATTAATAACAGAAAGAAACAACCCTTTTGTGTGAATGAGCGTGAATGGGGGAGGGAGGTTTTTTGGGTTGGTGCACTAATTGTAAGTGTATCTTGTGTTTTTTATGTTGATTTGATAAAAAAAAAAAAAAAAAATTTAAATAAAAAAAAGATACCAATAATTAAAAAAAACGATACCGATAATTTCCGATATTAAATTTTTTAAAAGCATTTTTCGGCCGATAATATCGGCAGACCGATATTATCGGACATCTCTAATTGTAAGCCATTAAGCCAATTTAAAAATGTAGGCCTTTTTTCTTTTTTTTTTTTTTTAAATAAAAAAAATAAAATAAAAATGTAGGCCTTACTTTAATAAATCGACATTTATTTACCATTTACCATGAATTGATTTACGTGGACCCCGACTTAAAAAAGTTGAAAAGCTTATTGGGGTGTTACCATTTAGTGGTCAATTGTACGGAATATGTACTGTACTGTGCAATCTACTCATAAAAGTTTCAATCAATCAATGTAGAACATTTTTTGCCTGGAGCATAGTAGAACTTTATAACAAGTCTGGTTGCTCCAAAATTGGGTTAAGCGATACTGCAAATGTTGGTATCGAAGCGATACCAACTACATGCAGTGTACCGATACTTTTAATGATATTGGGATTTGTGCCTTTAAATTTGTTGATCTTGTTTATAATTGGAATACAACGCAGGACAAAAGCTTTCCGCAAACCAAAAAATATGTGTACTTATTAATGAATACTTTTACGGTAAATAAATATAACTGTACAAGAGCATGACACGATACCAAGAAAACGATTTGAAAAACATAGTCAATCACTACTTCGTTGTCTGGCATTTAAAACTTTCACAGACCTCCTGTAGAGAATATTTCAATACTTTACATAAAACATATTCAAAGGACAAAAAACACATAGGTATCTGAAAATAAACAAGCTAAAAACATCAAATAAACAAATACCAGAACTTAAAAACATCCATCTTATTTGATGCGTCACTATCCTGGTGTAGTACACACTGTACTAGTACATACTGCATGATACGCCCACATCCAATACACACTAACAGTATCCATGAGGTCACCTTTGACCTTTGACCTGGTGTGTGTCCAGTAAATATCCTTGCAGTGGAGTCATCATCATGACCACACATTTACATATACAGTATTTACATGCATGTACATCTTTGTCTTGTACGTAGTGTACAGGCATGTGCACTTACGACTGTATGAAATGTATGTATGTACTGTATGTATATCTAGATGTACAGTATGTACTGTATGTAGTATACATGTATACGCATGCACTGTATGTAGTGTATGTACATGTAGATGTATGTACTGTATGTAGTATACATGTATGAACATGTACATGCATGCACTGTATGTAGTGTATGTATATGTAGATGTATGTACTGTATGTAGTATACATGTATATGCATGCACTGTATGTACATGTAGATGTATGTACTGTATGTAGTATACATGTATATGCATGTACATACATGCACTGTATGTAGTGTATGTATATGTAGATGTATGTACTGTATGTAGTGTACATGTATATGCATGTACATACATGCACTGTATGTAGTGTATGTATATGTAGATGTATGTACTGTATGTAGTGTACATGTACATGTATGTAGTGTTTTTACATGTAGATATATGTAGTGTACATGTATATAGTGTACATGTACATGTAGATGTACATGTAAGGTCATTGAAGCTGCCAAAACATTCCTGCATGCTCAAGCATGACCGGAGCATTCCACAGCTCTCTCTCTCACACACACACACACACACACACACACACACACACACACACACACACACACACACACACACACACACACACACACACACACACACACACACACACACACACACACACACACACACACACACACACACACACACACACACGCGTACCCAACAACTCACCCATATATCCTTCTATACACTCATCCATTCACCAACCCTGCCATTCATTCATCCATCCATTCATCCACCCATCATCCATCCATGTATTATAAAATTGTCATGAAAAAGGGATGAGGAAGTCAAAGAAAAGGGAACAGGAAGTCACAGAAAAGGGAACAGGAAGTTAGGGAAAAGGGAACAGGAAGTAATGGAAAATGGAACAGGAAGTAATGGAAAATGGAACAGGAAGTTATGGAAAAAAAGAACAGGAAGTCATAGAGAAAAAACATGAAGTCAAGGAAAAGGGAACAGGAAGTTATGGAGGAAAGGAACAGGAAGTCATAGAAAAGGGAACCGGAAGTCACGGAGAAGGGAACAGGAAGTCAAGGAAAAGGGAACAGGAAGTTAGGGAAAAGGGATGAAGAAGTCAAGGAAAAGGGAACAAGAAGTCACAGAAAAGGGAACAGCAAGTTATGGAAAAGGGACCAGGAAGTCATGGAAAAGGGAACAGCAAGTTATTGAAAAAAAGGAACAGGAAGTCATAGAAAAAGGAACAGGAAATCAAAGAAAAGGGAACAGGAAGTTATGGAAAAAAAAGGAACAGGAAATCATAGAAAAGGGAACCGGAAGTCATGGAGAAGGGAACAGGAAGTCAAGGAAAAGGGAACAGGAAGTTAGGGAAAAGGGAACAGGAAGTAATGGAAAATGGTACAGGAAGTTATGGAAAAAAAGAGCAGGAAGTCAGAGAAAAAACATGAAGTCAATGAAAAGGGAACAGGAAGTTATGGAAGAAAGGAACAGGAAGTCATAGAAAAGGGAACCGGAAGTCACGGAGAAGGGAACAGGAAGTCAAGGAAAAGGGAACAGGAAGTTAGGGAAAAGGGATGAAGAAGTCAAGGAAAAGGGAACAAGAAGTCACAGAAAAGGGAACAGCAAGTTATGGAAAAGGGACCAGGAAGTCATGGAAAAGGGAACAGCAAGTTGTGGAGAAAAAGGAACAGGAAGTTAGGGAAAAGGGAACAGGAAGTAATGGAAAATGGTACAGGAAGTTATGGAAAAAAAGAGCAGGAAGTCAGAGAAAAAACATGAAGTCAATGAAAAGGGAACAGGAAGTTATGGAAGAAAGGAACAGGAAGTCATAGAAAAGGGAACCGGAAGTCACAGAGAAGGGAACAGGAAGTCAAAGAAAAGGGAACAGGAAGTTAGGGAAAAGGGATGAAGAAGTCAAGGAAAAGGGAACAAGAAGTCACAGAAAAGGGAACAGCAAGTTATGGAAAAGGGACCAGGAAGTCATGGAAAAGGGAACAGCAAGTTGTGGAAAAAAAGGAACAGGAAGTCATAGAAAAAGGAACAGGGAGTTAGGGAAAAGGGAACAGGAAGTCATGGAAAATGGTACAGGAAGTTATGGAAAAAAAGAACAGGAAGTCATAGAGAAAAAACATGAAGTCAAGGAAAAGGGAACAGGAAGTTATGAAAGAAAGGAACAGGAAGTCATAGAAAAGGGAACCGGAAGTCACGGAGGAGGGGACAGGAAGTCAAGGAAAAGGGAACAGGAAGTTAGGGAAAAGGGATGAAGAAGTCAAGGAAAAGGGAACAAGAAGTCACAGAAAAGGGAACCGTAAGTTATGAAAAAGGGACCAGGAAGTCATGGAAAAGGGAACAGCAAGTTATGGAAAAAAAAGGAACAGGAAGTCATAGAAAAAGGAACAGGAAATCAAAGAAAAGGGAACAGGAAGTTATGGAAAAAAGGAACAGGAAATCATAGAAAAGGGAACCGGAAGTCATGGAGAAGGGAACAGGAAGTCAAGGAAAAGGGAGCAGGAAGTCACAGAAAAGGGAACAGGAAGTTAGGGAAAAGGGAACAGGAAGTAATGGAAAATGGTACAGGAAGTTATGGAAAAAAAGAACAGGAAGTCATAGAAAAAAACATGAAGTCAAGGAAAAGGGAACAGGAAATTATGGAAGAAAGGAACAGGAAGTCATAGAAAAGGGAACCGGAAGTCACGGAGAAGGGAACAGGAAGTCAAGGAAAAGTGAACAGGAAGTTAGGGAAAAGGGAACAAGAAGTCACAGAAAAGGGAACAGCAAGTTATGGAAAAAAAGGAACAGGAAGTCATAGAAAAAGGAACAGGAAATCATAGAAAAGGGATCATGAAGTTATGGAAAAAAGGAACAGGAAATCATAGAAAAGGGAACCGGAAGTCATGGAGAAGGGAACAGGAAGTCAAGGAAAAGGGAACAGGAAGTTAGGGAAAAGGGATGAAGAAGTCAAGGAAAAGGGAACAAGAAGTCACAGAAAAGGGAACAGCAACTTATGGAAAAGGGATCAGGAAGTCATGGAAAAGGGAACAGCAAGTTATGGAAAAAAAGGAACAGGAAGTCATAGAAAAAGGAACAGGAAATCAAAGAAAAGGGGACAGGAAGTTATGGAAAAAAGGAACAGGAAATCATAGAAAAGGGAACAGCAAGTTATGGAAAAAAAGGAACAGGAAGTCATAGAAAAAGGAACAGGAAATCAAAGAAAAGGGGACAGGAAGTTATGGAAAAAAGGAACAGGAAATCATAGAAAAGGGAACAGCAAGTTATGGAAAAAAAGGAACAGGAAGTCATAGAAAAAGGAACAGGAAATCAAAGAAAAGGGAACAGGAAGTTATGGAAAAAAGGAAAAGGAAATCATAGAAAAGGGAACTGGAAGTCATGGAGAAGGGAACAGGAAGTCAAGGAAAAGGGAACAGGAAGTTAGGGAAAAGGGAACAGGAAGTTAGGGAAAAGGGATGAGGAAGTCAAGGAAAAGGGAACAAGAAGTCACAGAAAAGGGAACAGCAAGTTATGGAAAAGGGACCAGGAAGTCATGGAAAAGGGAACAGCAAGTTGTGGAAAAAAAGGAACAGGAAGTCATAGAAAAAGGAACAGGAAATCAAAGAAAAGGGGACAGGAAGTTATGGAAAATGGTACAGGAAGTTATGGAAAAAAGGAACAGGAAATCATAGAAAAGGGAACAGCAAGTTATGGAAAAAAAGGAACAGGAAGTCATAGAAAAAGGAACAGGAAATCAAAGAAAAGGGAACAGGAAGTTATGGAAAAAAGGAAAAGGAAATCATAGAAAAGGGAACTGGAAGTCATGGAGAAGGGAACAGGAAGTCAAGGAAAAGGGAACAGGAAGTTAGGGAAAAGGGATGAGGAAGTCAAGGAAAAGGGAACAGGAAGTTAGGGAAAAGGGATGAGGAAGTCAAGGAAAAGGGAACACAAAGTCACAGAAAAGGGAACAGGAAGTCAAAGAAAAGGGAACAGGAAGTCATGGAAAAGGGAACAGGAAGTCATGGAAAATGGTACAGGAAGTTATGGAAAAAAGAACAGGAAGTCATAGAGAAAAAACATGAAGTCAAGGAAAAGGGAACAGGAAGTTATGGAAGAAAGGAACAGGAAGTCATAGAAAAGGGAACCGGAAGTCACGGAGAAGGGAACAGGAAGTCAAGGAAAAGGGAACAGGAAGTTAGGGAAAAGGGATGAAGAAGTCAAGGAAAAGGGAACAAGAAGTCACAGAAAAGGGAACAGCAAGTTATGGAAAAGGGATCAGGAAGTCACGGAAAAGGGAACAGCAAGTTATTGGAAAAAAAGGAACAGGAAGTCATAGAAAAAGGAACAGGAAATAAAAGAAAATGGAACAGGAAGTTATGGAAAAAAGGAACAGGAAATCATAGAAAAGGGAACCGGAAGTCATGGAGAAGGGAACAGGAAGTCAAGGAAAAGGGAACAGGAAGTTAGGGAAAAGGGAACAGGAAGTAATGGAAAATGGTACAGGAAGTTATGGAAAAAAGAACAGGAAGTCAGAGAAAAAACATGAAGTCAATGAAAAGGGAACAGGAAGTTATGGAAGAAAGGAACAGGAAGTCATAGAAAAGGGAACCGGAAGTCACGGAGAAGGGAACAGGAAGTCAAGGAAAAGGGAACAAGAAGTTAGGGAAAAGGGATGAAGAAGTCAAGGAAAGGGGAACAAGAAGTCACAGAAAAGGGAACAGCAAGTTATGGAAAAGGGACCAGGAAGTCATGGAAAAGGGAACAGCAAGTTGTGGAAAAGGGACCAGGAAGTCATGGAAAAGGGAACAGGAAGTTATGGAAAAGGGAACAGGAAGTAATGGAAAATGGTACAGGAAGTTATGGAAAAAAAGAACAGGAAGTCATAGAAAAAAAACATGAAGTCAAGGAAAAGGGAACAGGAAGTTATGGAAGAAAGGAACAGGAAGTCATAGAAAAGGGAACCGGAAGTCACGGAGAAGGGAACAGGAAGTCAAGGAAAAGGGAACAGGAAGTTAGGGAAAAGGGATGAAGAAGTCAAGGAAAAGGGAACAAGAAGTCACAGAAAAGGGAACAGCAAGTTATGGAAAAGGGATCAGGAAGTCATGGAAAAGGGAACAGCAAGTTATTGGAAAAAAAGGAACAGGAAGTCATAGAAAAAGGAACAGGAAATAAAAGAAAAGGGAACAGGAAGTTATGAAAAAAAGGAACAGGAAATCATAGAAAAGGGAACCGGAAGTCATGGAGAAGGGAACAGGAAGTCAAGGAAAAGGGAACAGGAAGTTAGGGAAAAGGGAACAGGAAGTAATGGAAAATGGTACAGGAAGTTATGGAAAAAAAGAACAGGAAGTCAGAGAAAAAACATGAAGTCAATGAAAAGGGAACAGGAAGTTATGGAAGAAAGGAACAGGAAGTCATAGAAAAGGGAACCGGAAGTCACGGAGAAGGGAACAGGAAGTCAAGGAAAAGGGAACAAGAAGTTAGGGAAAAGGGATGAAGAAGTCAAGGAAAAGGGAACAAGAAGTCACAGAAAAGGGAACAGCAAGTTATGGAAAAAGGACCAGGAAGTAATGGAAAAGGGAACAGCAAGTTGTGGAAAAGGGACCAGGAAGTCATGGAAAAGGGAACAGGAAGTAATGGAAAAGGGAACAGGAAGTAATGGAAAATGGTACAGGAAGTTATGGAAAAAAAGAACAGGAAGTCATAGAAAAAAAAACATGAAGTCAAGGAAAAGGGAACAGGAAGTTATGGAAGAAAGGAACAGGAAGTCATAGAAAAGGGAACCGGAAGTCACAGAGAAAGGAACAGGAAGTCAAGGAAAAGGGAACAGGAAGTTAGAGAAAAGGGATGAAGAAGTCAAGGAAAAGGGAACAAGAAGTCACAGAAAAGGGAACAGCAAGTTATGGAAAAGGGACCAGGAAGTCATGGAAAAGGGAACAGGAAGTTATGGAAAAAAAGAACAGGAAGTCAGAGAAAAAAAACATGAAGTCAAGGAAAAGGGAACAGGAAGTTATGGAAGAAAGGAACAGGAAGTTATAGAAAAGGGAACCGGAAGTCACGGAGAAGGGAACAGGAAGTCAAGGAAAAGGGAACAGGAAGTTAGGGAAAAGGGATGAAGAAGTCAAGGAAAAGTGAACAAGAAGTCACAGAAAAGGGAACAGCAAGTTATGGAAAAGGGACCAGGAATTCATGGAAAAGGGAACAGCAAGTTATGGAAAAAAAGGAACAGGAAGTCATAGAAAAAGGAACAGGAAATCAAAGAAAAGGGAACAGGAAGTTATGGAAACAAGGAAAAGGAAATCATAGAAAAGGGAACTGGAAGTCATGGAGAAGGGAACAGGAAGTCAAGGAAAAGGGAACAGGAAGTTAGGGAAAAGGGAACAGGAAGTTAGGGAAAAGGGATGAGGAAGTCAAGGAAAAGGGAACAAAAAGTCACAGAAAAGGGAACAGGAAGTCAAAGAAAAGGGAACAGGAAGTTAGGGAAAAGGGAACAGGAAGTCAAAGAAAAGGGAACAGGAAGTCAAAGAAAAGGGAACAGGAAGTCAAAGAAAAGGGAACAGGAATTCAAGGAAAAGAGAACAGGAAGTCAAGGAAAAGGGAACAGGAAGTCAAAGAAAAGGGAACAGGAAGTCAAGGAAAAGGGAACAGGAAGTCATTGAAAAGGGAACAGGAAGTCAAAGAAAAGGGAACAGGAAGTCAAGGAAAAGGGAACAGGAAGTCAAAGAAAAGGGAACAGGAAGTCAAGGAAAAGGGAACAGGAAGTCAAGGAAAAGGGAACAGGAAGTCATAGAACAGTTGAAAGGAAGTTAGGGAATCTCAGTAGAAAGGTTTTTCCAGGCGCTCCTTCTGCTGATGTTCAAGGTGAGGAGAAGTTTGTTCCTCCTCCTCTGAGAAGTAGTCCAGATGTGCGAGGAATGTGAAGAATGTGGCGAGAGTGTGGAAGAGAACATGTCACACCTGCTCCTCTCGGGAGAAAACGAGTTGGAAATGTGTGGCATGTGTGGAATGTGCCATGAAAACACGCTCTGGGAAGACTGTTCCTTCAAGGGAGCGTCCTGCAGTCTACTTTAAAGTAGTCTGTGTACAGCAACAGACCAACTTTAAAGTAGTCTGTGTGTGTGTGTCGTGCCGGAAGTGCTAACTCATGCATTTCAGCGATTGTCAACAAAAGAGGAAGGCAGACGTGATGGACATATATTAATACTTTAATCTCTTGGAGGAACACATGACTTCATCACAAGTTGACACCAAAATGTGTGTGTGTGTGTGTGTGCGTGTGTGTGTGTGTGTGTGTGTGTGTGTGTGTGTGTGTGTGTGTGTGTGTGTGTGTGTGTGTGTGTGTGTGTGTGTGTGTGTGTGTGTGTGTGTGTGTGTGTGTGTGTGTGTGTGTGTGTGTGTGTTGAGATGCAATAAAATGTACAATCAAATAAAAATAAAGAAGTCCGTTTGGCCGTTCCTCTCCTTCCACGGCGAAGACTCCAATGGTACACGCCGGTGGCGGAACCAGCCGCCACGGGTCCGATCCCGAGAGGGGAGACGCGCGGAGAATGCGAGCCATTTTTAACGTTTTAATCATCTTAAGTTTTTTTTGTTGTTGTTTAATGTCATGATGGATTTCAACTTTCCCTCAGTGAACCACAGCTCCCTAGCACTCGTGCAATTATCCTGCTCGTGACAGATTATATATTAGTTTTTTCAATCATCTTAAATTTGTTTGTTTGTTTACTGTCATGTTTGTTTCCCTCAGTGAACCGTAGCTCCCAAGTGCCGGCAGCACTCATGCAATTACGTTGCTACTGTCAGATTATATGTTAGTTTTTTTAATCATGTTAAATTTGTTTGTTTAATGTCATGATGGATTTCAACTTTCCCTCAGTGAACCGCAGCTCCCTGGTGCCGGCAGCACTCGTGCTATTATCCTGCTACTGTCAGATTATATATTAGTTTTTTCAATCATCTTAAACTTGTTTGTTTGTTTAATGTTATGATGGGTTTCAACTTTCCCCTCAGTGAACCACAGCTCCCTAGTGCCGGCAGCACTCGTGCTATTATCCTGCTACTGTCAGATTATGTATTAGTTTTTTCAATCATCTTAAACTTGTTTGTTTGTTTAATGTCATGATGGGTTTCAACTTTCCCTCAGTGAACCGCAGCTCCCCAGTGCCGGCAGCACTCGTGCAATTATCCTGCTCGTGTCAGATTATATATTAGTTTTTTTTAATTATCTGAAGTTTGTTTTGTTTGTTTAATGTCATGATGGATTTCAACTTTCCCTCAGTGAACCACAGCTCCCTAGTTCCGGCAGCACTCGTGCAATTATCCTGCTAGTGTCAGATTATATATTATTATTTTTTTAATCATCTTAAGTTTGTTTGTTTAATGTCATGATGGATTTCAACTTTCCCTCAGTGAACCACAGATGTCTAGTGCTGGCAGCACTCGTGTAATTATCTTGCTGCTGTCAGATTACATGTTAGTTTTTTTAATTATCTGAAGTTTGTTTGTTTAATGTCATGATGGATTTCAACTTTCCCTCAGTGAACCACAGCTCCCTAGCACTCGTGCAATTATCCTGCTCGTGTCAGATTATATGTTAGTTTTTTCAATCATCTTAAATTTGTTTGTTTGTTTACTGTCATGTTTGTTTCCCTCAGTGAACCGTAGCTCCCAAGTGCCGGCAGCACCCATGCAATTATGTTGCTACTGTCAGATTATATGTTAGTTTTTTTAATCATCTTAAATTTGTTTGTTTAATGTCATGATGGATTTCAACTTTCCCTCAGTGAACCGCAGCTCCCTGGTGCCGGCAGCACTCGTGCTATTATCCTGCTACTGTCAGATTATATATTAGTTTTTTCAATCATCTTAAACTTGTTTGTTTGTTTAATGTCATGATGGGTTTCAACTTTCCCTCAGTGAACCACAGCTCCCTAGTGCCGGCAGCACTCGTGCTATTATCCTGCTACTGTCAGATTATATAATAGTTTTTTCAATCATCTTGAACTTGTTTGTTTGTTTAATGTCATGATGGGTTTCAACTTTCCCTCAGTGAACCGCAGCTCCCCAGTGCCGGCAGCACTCGTGCAATTATCCTGCTCGTGTCAGATTATCTATTAGTTTTTTTAATTATCTGAAATTTGTTTGTTTGTTTAATGTCATGGTGGATTTCAACTTTCCCTCAGTGAACCACAGCTCCCTAGTTCCGGCAGCACTCGTGCAATTATCCTGCTAGTGTCAGATTATATATTATTTTTTTTTTAATCATCTTAAGTTGGTTTGTTTAATATCATGATGGATTTCAACTTTCCCTCAGTGAACCGCAGCTCCCTAGTGCCGGCAGCACTCGTGCAACCATCTTGTGACTATCAGACGGGTGTTTTTCCTAAGTTTTTTTTTTTTTTTTAACATTGGCGTCGTCATCTTGTCTCTGTGTCACAATGTCATGACGGGATTCATCTTTCCCCCATTGAACCGCTGCTCCCTAGTGCCGGCAGCACTCCTGCAACCATCTTGTGACTATCAGATGGGTGTTTTTCCTAAGTTTTTTTTTTTTTAACATAGGCATCTTCATTTTGTCCCTGTCACAATGTCATGATGAGCTGTATCTCTCTTTCAGTGAACCGCAGCTCCCTAGTGCTGGCAGCACTCGTTCAACCATCCTGTGACTATCAGATGGGTGTTTTTCCTAGGTTTGTTTGTTGTTTTGAACATAGGCGTCGTCATCTTGTCTCTGCGTCACAATGTCATGACGGGAGTTATCTTTCCCTCAGTGAACCGCAGCTCCCTTGTGCCGGCAGCACTCCTGCAACCATCTTGTGACTATCAGATGGGTTTTTTTCCTAAGTTTTTTTTTTTTTTAACATAAGCGTCATTTTGTCTCTGTGTCACAATGTCATGATGAGCTGTATCTCTCTTTCAGTGAACCGCAGCTCCCTAGTGCCGGCAGCACTCGTGCAACCATCCTGCGACTATCAGATGGGTGTTTTTCCTAGGTTTGTTTGTTGTTTTGAACATAGGCGTCGTCATCTTGTCTCTGCGTCACAATGTCATGATGGGAGTTATCTTTCCCTCAGTGAACCGCAGCTCCCTTGTGCCGGCAGGACTCGTGCAACTATCTTGTGACTATCAGATGGGTGTTTTTCCTAGTTTAAAAAATTTTTTTTTTTAACATAGGCGTCGTCATCTTGTCTCTGCGTCACAATGTCATGACGGGAGTTATCTCTCCCTCAGTGAACCGCAGCTCCCTTGTGCCGGCAGCACTCGTGCAACTATCTTGTGACTATCAGATGGGTGTTTTTCCTAGTTTAAAAATTTTTTTTTTTTAACATAGGCGTCGTCATCTTGTCTCTGCGTCACAATGTCATGACGGGAGTTATCTCTCCCTCAGTGAACCGTAGCTCCCTTGTGCCGGCAGCACTCGTGCAACTATCTTGTGACTATCAGATGGGTGTTTTTATTAGTTTAAAAAAAAAATATTTTTAACATAGGCGTCGTCATCTTGTCTCTGCGTCACAATGTCATGACGGGAGTTATCTCTCCCTCAGTGAACCGTAGCTCCCTTGTGCCGGCAGCACTCGTGCAACTATCTTGTGACTATCAGATGGGTGTTTTTATTAGTTTAAAAAAAAAATATTTTTAACATAGGCGTCGTCATCTTGTCTCTGCGTCACAATGTCATGACGGGAGTTATCTCTCCCTCAGTGAACCGTAGCTCCCAAGTGCCGGCAGCACTCGTGCGAGCTCACATTATGGACACTTTTTTTTCTTTCTTTTTTTTTTTCTTTTTTTTGGTCACGTTAGGTTTTTTGACGCACAGCGGCGGCAAACGTGGGACATTTGCGTGACAGGGCGACGAGACGGCGGCGCCAGAAGGACATTATTGAGGGTCTTTGGGAGGAGGACTAAGCGGACTTTGGACAGACAAGATAAATAATAAGTTAGATAAAAAGATGGCGCTCTGTTACACAGAAGAGACGCTTCATTTAAATAAAAAGGCAATAAAACACAGAATGTTGGAGCTTAAAAAAGACGAGCAGCACATTAGAAATAAATAAGACACACGTGTTCTAAGGTCTCACAGTCCTTCAGGCTTCTCTGCCATTTTGAGCCTTCTTCAGATGAGGATCTCCACCATATCCTCCATGTCCACCATGTCCTCCATATCCTCCATGTCCACCATGTCCTCGTCCCTTCTGCCCGTGCTCGTCATTTCCCCTGAGGCAAAAACAACAATGAAAGTCATGTTTAGGTGCATCCATCATCCAGTCTGTCCCAAGTACACATGGACCCATATGGTTTCTTCAGGGCCGATACCGATACCGATTATTAGTAGTCAAGGAGGCCGATAACCCATATAGCAAAAGTTATTCAAACATGAACAGTACATGTCAGTAAACAACTGGAGAAGTTTTTTAGTTTTTTTTCACATTATTTTGAAGTAAAGGTGGGACCAGCAGTGACATCATGTTGAGTTTCATTTAGCACTAAAACTACTTTATTACGTGTCTAAGAGCAACATTTGCGTATGCAAAATTGGTAAAAAAATATGTAATATCTCTACATCACAATAACCATCTAGGAGGAACCCTGAAATATTTTGAACATTTCAATAAAAACTATTCTGGGCTCCTTATATATAAATATATATATAAAAAAAAAAAAAATGTAATAAGTATTTAAAAAAAATAAAAATAAAATAAAAATAAAATATATATATATACATATTATTATTGTATATATATTTATTTTTTAAAAGATTTTTCATTTTTTTGACTTGATTGAGAATCGTTATAAATGAGAATCGCGAGTAATTTGAAATGTTTTTATTTCTTTGGTCCGTTATCTATGTCGTGTTATTTGGTTGAATGACGGAACATGAAACTCGTGGCGCTCTTTGAGTGCTATGATGAACTACATTCCTCCATAAAATAGATAAATAGCTCTGATGCATTTCTATATTACTTAAATTCTAGCCAAACATTTAATAAAGTGGCTGGACAGGACAAATTTTTTAAAAAAAATAAAAAAATAAATAATTATATATATATATATATATATATATATATATATATATATATATATATATATATATATATATATATATATAATTTTATTGATTTTTTTGACTTGATCAAGAATCGTTATAAACATGAATCGCGATTAATTTGAAAAAAAATCAAATTTCTTTGGTCCGTTATCTATGTCGTGTTATTTGGTTGAATGACGGAACATGAAACTCGTGGCGCTCTTTGGGTGCTATGATGAACTACATTCCTCCATGAAATAGATAAACAGCTCTGATCAATTTCTATATTACTTAAATTCTAGCCAAACATTTAATAAAGTGGCTGGGGAGGACAGATTTAGAAAAAAACAAAATAAATAAATAATTGTGTATATATATATATATATATATATATATATATATATATATATATATATATATATATATATATATATATATATATATATATATATATATATATATATATATATATATATATATATATATATATGTATATATATATATATATATATATTTAAATGTATTTATTTATTTATTTTATTTTATTGTGTTTTTTTTTTAAAGGTAATAAGTATTAAAAAACATATATATATATATTTATTAATTTTTTTAATTGATTTTTTTGACTTGATTAAGAATTGTTATAAACATGAATCGCGATTAATTTGAAAAAAAATCTAATTTATCTGTCGTGTTATTTGATTGAATGACGGAACATGAAACTCGTGGCGCTCTTTTAACGAGCCCACGCTGCGGGTGTTGCGACCGACGCTGGTCGAGCGACTCCAAAGCTGCAGTCGCGAAAAAAACGAACAAAACGGGACCGGGGTCGACGCCAGGGGAGAAGGACAAAAACTGGATTTCCCGCAAAAATGGAGGGTCTTGACAGGTAAGCAAAGGGGATGTATTGCATTTTTGTACATACTAGATAATGGTATCACATGTTTAGATATTGTAGGGGGGATGGGGGGGAGCAGATACTGAAAAAAAAGGTCGATCCCAATATACGTCATGATCCAGAATATCGGCGTTGATAATCTGCCCAAGCAGGAATGGTGTGATCAAAGCCAGCGGTGGCGTCACATGTCCTACCCACCTGTGGGTGCTGTCTCCAGCGGGGGGGCCACGTCACATTGGGTGCCGGAGTCCCGGCGTGGGCTCCTGTGCTGCAGCCCGGCGCCACCTGTCTGGTCATCTGAGAGACTTTTTCCTGCGCAAAGAAAGCAGCTAAGTCAGGACTAGTCTGGTGGAGACCAGACACATTCCCGCCTAAAAAGTCCTCTCTCTCTCTCTCTGTCTTGTTTGGTCGCCCCCGACTCACCTTTGGTCTTGGTGGTGGCGGCGCCTGCCGTGGAGATGGACGGGACGGAGCGGGCCGGCCTGAGGACTCCTTGGTCCCGTCTGGAGCGCTGCTGCAGGACCCGGATCATGGAGTCCTTCTCCAGGAGCTGGACGTGCAGGGCTCGCATCCTGAGTGGACACCACATTAACCTTCTCTTACATTATCTTACCTTATTTCACATTCTCTTCATTTATCTTACCTTCCCTTACCTACTTATTACCTGCTCTTACCTACTTCTTACATTTTCTTACCCTCTCTTACATACTTCTTACCTTCTCTTACATATTTATTACCTTCTATAACATACTTATTACCTTCTCTTACATAATTATTACCTTCTCTTACATACTTATTGCATTCTCTTACATACTTATTGCCTTTCCCCATCTATTACTTACTTCTTACCTTCTTTTCTATACTTCTTATCTTCTCCTGACATTCTCTTACAAACTTCTGACCTTTTCTTCCATACTTCTTGCATGCTCTTACATACTTATTACCTTATAAATGATAATATTCTCATAAATACTTATTACCTTCTCTTCCATACTTATTACCTTCTCTTAAATACTTCTTACCTTCTCTTACTAACTTATTACCTTCTCTTCCATAGTTATTACCTTCTCTTAAATACATCTTTCCTTCTCTTCCATACTTTTTACCTTCTCCTTAAATGCTCTTAAAAACGTATAAACTTCTATAACATACTTATTACCTTTTCTTACAAACGTATTACTTTCTCCTAAATATTTATGACCTTCTCTTAACTTTTCTTCCCTACGTCTTACCTTCTCCTTATCTTCTCTTACATACTTGTTACCTTCTCTTACACATTTTTACCTTCTCTTACATACGTATTACCTTCTCTTACACGCTTATTACCATCTCTTACATACTTATTACCTTCTCTTACAGACTTATTACCTTCTTTTAAATACTTATTACCTTCACTTACATAATTATGACCTTCTCCTACACATTTCTTACCTTCTCTTGCACACGTATTACCTTCTCTTACATACTTATTACCTATTCTTCCACACTTGTTACCTTCTCTTACCTACTTCTTACCTTCTGTTACCTACTTCTTACCTTCTTGTACACATTTCTTACCTTCTCTTACATACTTCTTACCTTCTCTTACATAAGTATTACATTCTCTTACCTACTTCTTACCTTCTGTTACCTACTTCTTACCTTATGTTACCTACTTCTTACCTTCATACTTCTTACCTTCTCTTACATACTTCTTACCTTCTCTTACATATGTATTATCTTCTCTTACCTACTTCTTACCTTCTGTTACCTACTTCTTACCTTCTCTTCTTACCTACTCTTACATACTTGTTACCCCTGGTAAGCTACTTGTCACCGTGTGTTGCCTCCACTAAGATGGTGTGTACCTGTTCTCCACTTCCTGCTGTGGTGGACAGGTGACAGGCAGGTCCACGTTAAAGCTGCTGTCAGGAGAATGTGGAGGCGACTTGTTGATGATGCTGGTGTCTCTGTGAGGAACATGACTATATCATTATCATGCGTCTGGAGGTTTAGCGTGTGACATGCCACAAGTGACATGTAACATGCGACATGTAACAAGCGACATGTAACAAGCGACAAGTGACACGTCACATGTAACAAATGACATGCGACATGTAACATTTGACATGTAACAAGCGACAAGTGACACGTCACATGTAACAAATGACATGCGACATGTAACATTTGACATGTAACAAGAGACAAGTGACATGTGACATGCGGCAGGTGACATGTGTCATGTGACAGAAGACAGGTGACATGCAACAAATGACATCCGACATACGACATGTCACTTGAGACAAGTGACATGCGACATGTAACATTTGACATGTAACAAGCAACAAGTGACATGTCACATGTAACAAGTGACAAGTGACATGCAACATGCGACAGGTGTCATGTGACAGAAGACAGGTGACATGCGACATGTAACATTTGACATGTAACAAGCGACAAGTGACACGTCACATGTAACAAATGACATGCGACATGTAACATTTGACATGTAACAAGAGACAAGTGACATGTGACATGCGGCAGGTGACATGTGTCATGTGACAGAAGACAGGTGACATGCAACAAATGACATCCGACATGCGACATGTCACTTGAGACAAGTGACATGCGACATGTAACATTTGACATGTAAAAAGCGACAAGTGACACGTCACTTGTAACAATTGACATGTGACATGCGACAGGTGACATGTGACAGGTGACATGTGAAAGAAGACATGTGACAGGTGTCATGTGACAGGTGACAAGTGTCATGTGACAGAAGACAGGTGACATGTGACATGAGAGAGAAGACAGGTGACATGTGACAGGTGCCATGAGAGAGAAGACAGGTGACATGTGACAGGTGTCATGAGAGAGAAGACAGGTGACATGGGACAGGTGCCATGAGAGAGAAGACAGGTGACATGTGACAGGTGTCATGAGAGAGAAGACAGGTGACATGTGACAGGTGCCATGAGAGATAAGACAGGTGACATGGGACAGGTGTCATGAGAGAGAAGACAGGTGACATGTGACAGGTGCCATGAGAGAGAAGACAGGTGACATGGGACAGAAGTCATGAGAGAGAAGACAGGTGACATGGGACAGAAGACAGGTGACATGGGACAGAAGTCATGAGAGAGAAGACAGGTGACATGTGACAGGTGTCATGTGATTGAGACTTTTATTAGTAGGTTGCACAGTGAAGTACATATTCCGTACAATTGACCACTAAATGGTAACACCCGAATAAGTTTTTCAACTTGTTTAAGTCGGGGACAGAAGACAGGTGACAGGTGTCATGAGAGAGAAGACAGGTGACATGGGACAGGTGTCATGAGAGAGAAGAAAGGTGACATGAGACAGGTGTCATGTGACAGAAGACAGGTGACATGGGACAGGTGTCATGTGACAGAAGACAGGTGACATGGGACAGGTGTCATGAGAGAGAAGACAGGTGACATGGGACAGGTGTCATGTGACATAAGACAGGTGACATGGGACAGGTGTCATGAGAGAGAAGACAGGTGACATGGGACAGGTGTCATGTGACAGAAGACAGGTGACATGGGACAGGTGTCATGAGAGAGAAGACAGGTGACATGTGACAGAAGATCAGGTGACATGTGACAGAAGACAGGTGACATGTGTCATGTGACAGGTAACAAGTGTCATGTGACAGAAGACAGGTGAAATGTGACAGGTGTCATGAGAGAGAAGACAGGTGACATGTGACAGAAGATCAGGTGACATGTGACAGAAGACAGGTGACATGTGTCATGTGACAGCTAACAAGTGTCATGTGACAGAAGACAGGTGACATGTGAAAGGTGTCATGAGAGAGAAGACAGGTGTCATGTGACAGGTAACAAGTGTCATGTGACAGAAGACAGGTGACATGTGACAGGTGTCATGAGAGAGAAGACAGGTGACATGGGACAGGTGTCATGAGAGAGAAGACAGGTGACATGGGACAGGTGTCATGTGACAGAAGACAGGTGACATGGGACAGGTGTCATGAGAGAGAAGACAGGTGACATGTGACAGAAGATCAGGTGACATGTGACAGAAGACAGGTGACATGTGTCATGTGACAGGTAACAAGTGCCATGTGACAGAAGACAGGTGACGTGCCATGTGACAGAAGACAGGTGACATGTGACAGGTGACATGTGTCATGTGACAAAAGACAGGTGACATTTGACAGGTGTCATGTGACAGGTGACATGTGACAGGTGACATGTGACAGAAGACAGGTGACATGTGACAGGTGTCATGTGACAGGTGACATGTGTCATGTGACAGAAGACAGAAGACAGAAGACAGGTGACATGTGACAGGTGTCATGTGACAGGTGACATGTAACAGAAGACACGTGACATGTGACAGAAGACAGGTGACATGTGACAGATGACATGTGACAGGTGTCATGTGACAGAAGACAGGTGACAGGTGTGATGTGACAGGTGTCATGTGACAGGTGTCATGTGACATGTGCCAGAAGACACGTGACATGTGACAGAAGACAGGTGACATGAGACAGAAGACACGTGACATGTGACAGAAGACAGGTGACATGTGACAGAAGACAGGTGACATGAGACAGAAGACACGTGACATGTGACAGAAGACACGTGACATGTGACAGAAGACAGGTGACATGAGACAGAAGACACGTGACATGTGACAGAAGACAGGTGACATGAGACAGAAGACACGTGACATGTGACAGAAGACAGGTGACATGTGTCAGGTGACAGGTGTCATGTGACATAAGACAGGTGGTACCTGTGTGCCGCAGCGTCCACAGCAAAGTACCTCATGGTACTCTCTTGCAGGTACTTGTGCTCCCGCCTGGTGATGTCATCCTCCAGGACCAGGATGTGCTGCTCTCGCTCCCTCAGCTGCTGCTGCCACAAGCAGGACTCTGGCTCTGTAGCCTGCAGGCCCGAGGTCCGCTTCTGAGGGCGAGAGGGATGTGACAATGCACGCCATGTCTCACGGGGGGATGTGACAATGTACGCCATGTCTCACGGGGGGATGTGACAATGCACGCCATGTCTCACAAGAGGGATGTGACAATGCACACCATGTCTCACAAGAGGGATGTGACAATGCACGCCATGTCTCACAAGAGGGATGTGACAATGCACGCCATGTCTCACGGGGGGATGTGACAATGCACACCATGTCTCACAAGGGGGATGTGACAATGCACACCATGTCTCACAAGAGGGATGTGACAATGCACGCCATGTCTCACAAGGGGGATGTGACAATGCACACCATGTCTCACAAGAGGGATGTGACAATGCACGCCATGTTTCACGGGGGGATGTGACAATGCACGCCATGTCTCACGGGGGGATGTGACAATGCACGCCATGTCTCACGGGGGGATGTGACAATGCACGCCATGTCTCACAAGAGGGATGTGACAATGCACACCATGTCTCACAAGAGGGATGTGACAATGCACACCATGTCTCACAAGAGGGATGTGACAATGCACACCATGTCTCACAAGGGGGATGTGACAATGCACACCATGTCTCACAAGAGGGATGTGACAATGCACGCCATGTCTCACAAGGGGGATGTGACAATGCACACCATGTCTCACAAGGGGGATGTGACAATGCACACCATGTCTCACAAGAGGGATGTGACAATGCACGCCATGTCTCACAAGGGGGATGTGACAATGCACACCATGTCTCACAAGAGGGATGTGACAATGCACGCCATGTTTCACGGGGGGATGTGACAATGCACGCCATGTCTCACGGGGGGATGTGACAATGCACGCCATGTCTCACGGGGGGATGTGACAATGCACGCCATGTCTCACAAGAGGGATGTGACAATGCACACCATGTCTCACAAGAGGGATGTGACAATGCACACCATGTCTCACAAGAGGGATGTGACAATGCACACCATGTCTCACAAGGGGGATGTGACAATGCACACCATGTCTCACAAGAGGGATGTGACAATGCACGCCATGTCTCACAAGGGGGATGTGACAATGCACACCATGTCTCACAAGGGGGATGTGACAATGCACACCATGTCTCACAAGAGGGATGTGACAATGCACGCCATGTCTCACAAGGGGGATGTGACAATGCACACCATGTCTCACAAGAGGGATGTGACAATGCACGCCATGTTTCACGGGGGGATGTGACAATGCACGCCATGTCTCACGGGGGGATGTGACAATGCACGCCATGTCTCACGGGGGGATGTGACAATGCACGCCATGTCTCACAAGAGGGATGTGACAATGCACACCATGTCTCACAAGAGGGAT
The DNA here is from genome assembly GCF_033978785.1 of Entelurus aequoreus. Lineage (NCBI taxonomy): Eukaryota > Metazoa > Chordata > Actinopteri > Syngnathiformes > Syngnathidae > Entelurus > Entelurus aequoreus. The sequence goes on along the minus strand of NC_084757.1, from coordinate 1,303,094 downwards.
GTGACAATGCACACCATGTCTCACAAGGGGGATGTGACAATGCACACCATGTCTCACAAGAGGGATGTGACAATGCACGCCATGTCTCACAAGGGGGATGTGACAATGCACACCATGTCTCACAAGGGGGATGTGACAATGCACACCATGTCTCACAAGAGGGATGTGACAATGCACGCCATGTCTCACAAGGGGGATGTGACAATGCACACCATGTCTCACAAGGGGGATGTGACAATGCACGCCATGTCTCACGGGGGGATGTGACAATGTACGCCATGTCTCACGGGGGGATGTGACAATGCACGCCATGTCTCACAAGAGGGATGTGACAATGCACACCATGTCTCACAAGAGGGATGTGACAATGCACGCCATGTCTCACAAGAGGGATGTGACAATGCACACCATGTCTCACAAGAGGGATGTGACAATGCACACCATGTCTCACAAGGGGGATGTGACAATGCACACCATGTCTCACAAGAGGGATGTGACAATGCACGCCATGTCTCACAAGGGGGATGTGACAATGCACACCATGTCTCACAAGGGGGATGTGACAATGCACACCATGTCTCACAAGAGGGATGTGACAATGCACGCCATGTCTCACAAGGGGGATGTGACAATGCACACCATGTCTCACAAGAGGGATGTGACAATGCACGCCATGTTTCACGGGGGGATGTGACAATGCACGCCATGTCTCACGGGGGGATGTGACAATGCACGCCATGTCTCACGGGGGATGTGACAATGCACGCCATGTCTCACAAGAGGGATGTGACAATGCACACCATGTCTCACAAGAGGGATGTGACAATGCACACCATGTCTCACAAGAGGGATGTGACAATGCACACCATGTCTCACAAGGGGGATGTGACAATGCACACCATGTCTCACAAGAGGGATGTGACAATGCACGCCATGTCTCACAAGGGGGATGTGACAATGCACACCATGTCTCACAAGGGGGATGTGACAATGCACACCATGTCTCACAAGAGGGATGTGACAATGCACGCCATGTCTCACAAGGGGGATGTGACAATGCACACCATGTCTCACAAGAGGGATGTGACAATGCACGCCATGTTTCACGGGGGGATGTGACAATGCACGCCATGTCTCACGGGGGGATGTGACAATGCACGCCATGTCTCACGGGGGGATGTGACAATGCACGCCATGTCTCACAAGAGGGATGTGACAATGCACACCATGTCTCACAAGAGGGATGTGACAATGCACACCATGTCTCACAAGAGGGATGTGACAATGCACACCATGTCTCACAAGGGGGATGTGACAATGCACACCATGTCTCACAAGAGGGATGTGACAATGCACGCCATGTCTCACAAGGGGGATGTGACAATGCACACCATGTCTCACAAGGGGGATGTGACAATGCACACCATGTCTCACAAGAGGGATGTGACAATGCACGCCATGTCTCACAAGGGGGATGTGACAATGCACACCATGTCTCACAAGAGGGATGTGACAATGCACGCCATGTTTCACGGGGGGATGTGACAATGCACGCCATGTCTCACGGGGGGATGTGACAATGCACGCCATGTCTCACGGGGGGATGTGACAATGCACGCCATGTCTCACAAGAGGGATGTGACAATGCACGCCATGTCTCACAAGAGGGATGTGACAATGCACACCATGTCTCACAAGAGGGATGTGACAATGCACGCCATGTCTCACAAGGGGGATGTGACAATGCACACCATGTCTCACAAGGGGGATGTGACAATGCACACCATGTCTCACAAGAGGGATGTGACAATGCACGCCATGTCTCACAAGGGGGATGTGACAATGCACACCATGTCTCACAAGAGGGATGTGACAATGCACGCCATGTTTCACGGGGGGATGTGACAATGCACGCCATGTCTCACGGGGGGATGTGACAATGCACGCCATGTCTCACGGGGGGATGTGACAATGCACGCCATGTCTCACAAGAGGGATGTGACAATGCACACCATGTCTCACAAGAGGGATGTGACAATGCACACCATGTCTCACAAGAGGGATGTGACAATGCACACCATGTCTCACAAGGGGGATGTGACAATGCACACCATGTCTCACAAGAGGGATGTGACAATGCACGCCATGTCTCACAAGGGGGATGTGACAATGCACACCATGTCTCACAAGGGGGATGTGACAATGCACACCATGTCTCACAAGAGGGATGTGACAATGCACGCCATGTCTCACAAGGGGGATGTGACAATGCACACCATGTCTCACAAGAGGGATGTGACAATGCACGCCATGTTTCACGGGGGGATGTGACAATGCACGCCATGTCTCACGGGGGGATGTGACAATGCACGCCATGTCTCACGGGGGGATGTGACAATGCACGCCATGTCTCACAAGAGGGATGTGACAATGCACGCCATGTCTCACAAGAGGGATGTGACAATGCACACCATGTCTCACAAGAGGGATGTGACAATGCACGCCATGTCTCACAAGAGGGATGTGACAATGCACGCCATGTCTCACGGGGGATGTGACAATGCACACCATGTCTCACAAGGGGGATGTGACAATGCACACCATGTCTCACAAGAGGGATGTGACAATGCACGCCATGTCTCACAAGGGGGATGTGACAATGCACACCATGTCTCACAAGGGGGATGTGACAATGCACACCATGTCTCACAAGAGGGATGTGACATTGCACGCCATGTCTCACAAGGGGGATGTGACAATGCACACCATGTCTCACAAGAGGGATGTGACAATGCACGCCATGTTTCACGGGGGGATGTGACAATGCACGCCATGTCTCACGGGGGGATGTGACAATGCACGCCATGTCTCACGGGGGGATGTGACAATGCACGCCATGTCTCACAAGAGGGATGTGACAATGCACACCATGTCTCACAAGAGGGATGTGACAATGCACACCATGTCTCACAAGGGGATGTGACAATGCACACCATGTCTCACAAGAGGGATGTGACAATGCACGCCATGTCTCACAAGGGGGATGTGACAATGCACACCATGTCTCACAAGGGGGATGTGACAATGCACACCATGTCTCACAAGAGGGATGTGACAATGCACGCCATGTCTCACAAGGGGGATGTGACAATGCACACCATGTCTCACAAGAGGGATGTGACAATGCACGCCATGTTTCACGGGGGGATGTGACAATGCACGCCATGTCTCACGGGGGGATGTGACAATGCACGCCATGTCTCACGGGGGGATGTGACAATGCACGCCATGTCTCACAAGAGGGATGTGACAATGCACACCATGTCTCACAAGAGGGATGTGACAATGCACACCATGTCTCACAAGGGGGATGTGACAATGCACACCATGTCTCACAAGAGGGATGTGACAATGCACGCCATGTCTCACAAGGGGGATGTGACAATGCACACCATGTCTCACAAGGGGGATGTGACAATGCACACCATGTCTCACAAGAGGGATGTGACAATGCACGCCATGTCTCACAAGGGGGATGTGACAATGCACACCATGTCTCACAAGGGGGATGTGACAATGCACGCCATGTCTCACGGGGGGATGTGACAATGTACACCATGTCTCACGGGGGGATGTGACAATGCACGCCATGTCTCACAAGAGGGATGTGACAATGCACACCATGTCTCACAAGAGGGATGTGACAATGCACGCCATGTCTCACAAGAGGGATGTGACAATGCACACCATGTCTCACAAGAGGGATGTGACAATGCACACCATGTCTCACAAGGGGGATGTGACAATGCACACCATGTCTCACAAGAGGGATGTGACAATGCACGCCATGTCTCACAAGGGGGATGTGACAATGCACACCATGTCTCACAAGGGGGATGTGACAATGCACACCATGTCTCACAAGAGGGATGTGACAATGCACGCCATGTCTCACAAGGGGGATGTGACAATGCACACCATGTCTCACAAGAGGGATGTGACAATGCACGCCATGTTTCACGGGGGGATGTGACAATGCACGCCATGTCTCACGGGGGGATGTGACAATGCACGCCATGTCTCACGGGGGGATGTGACAATGCACGCCATGTCTCACAAGAGGGATGTGACAATGCACACCATGTCTCACAAGAGGGATGTGACAATGCACACCATGTCTCACAAGAGGGATGTGACAATGCACACCATGTCTCACAAGGGGGATGTGACAATGCACACCATGTCTCACAAGAGGGATGTGACAATGCACGCCATGTCTCACAAGGGGGATGTGACAATGCACACCATGTCTCACAAGGGGGATGTGACAATGCACACCATGTCTCACAAGAGGGATGTGACAATGCACGCCATGTCTCACAAGGGGGATGTGACAATGCACACCATGTCTCACAAGAGGGATGTGACAATGCACGCCATGTTTCACGGGGGGATGTGACAATGCACGCCATGTCTCACGGGGGGATGTGACAATGCACGCCATGTCTCACGGGGGGATGTGACAATGCACGCCATGTCTCACAAGAGGGATGTGACAATGCACACCATGTCTCACAAGAGGGATGTGACAATGCACACCATGTCTCACAAGAGGGATGTGACAATGCACACCATGTCTCACAAGGGGGATGTGACAATGCACACCATGTCTCACAAGAGGGATGTGACAATGCACGCCATGTCTCACAAGGGGGATGTGACAATGCACACCATGTCTCACAAGGGGGATGTGACAATGCACACCATGTCTCACAAGAGGGATGTGACAATGCACGCCATGTCTCACAAGGGGGATGTGACAATGCACACCATGTCTCACAAGAGGGATGTGACAATGCACGCCATGTTTCACGGGGGGATGTGACAATGCACGCCATGTCTCACGGGGGGATGTGACAATGCACGCCATGTCTCACGGGGGGATGTGACAATGCACGCCATGTCTCACAAGAGGGATGTGACAATGCACGCCATGTCTCACAAGAGGGATGTGACAATGCACACCATGTCTCACAAGAGGGATGTGACAATGCACGCCATGTCTCACAAGGGGGATGTGACAATGCACACCATGTCTCACAAGGGGGATGTGACAATGCACACCATGTCTCACAAGAGGGATGTGACAATGCACGCCATGTCTCACAAGGGGGATGTGACAATGCACACCATGTCTCACAAGAGGGATGTGACAATGCACGCCATGTTTCACGGGGGGATGTGACAATGCACGCCATGTCTCACGGGGGGATGTGACAATGCACGCCATGTCTCACGGGGGGATGTGACAATGCACGCCATGTCTCACAAGAGGGATGTGACAATGCACACCATGTCTCACAAGAGGGATGTGACAATGCACACCATGTCTCACAAGAGGGATGTGACAATGCACACCATGTCTCACAAGGGGGATGTGACAATGCACACCATGTCTCACAAGAGGGATGTGACAATGCACGCCATGTCTCACAAGGGGGATGTGACAATGCACACCATGTCTCACAAGGGGGATGTGACAATGCACACCATGTCTCACAAGAGGGATGTGACAATGCACGCCATGTCTCACAAGGGGGATGTGACAATGCACACCATGTCTCACAAGAGGGATGTGACAATGCACGCCATGTTTCACGGGGGGATGTGACAATGCACGCCATGTCTCACGGGGGATGTGACAATGCACGCCATGTCTCACGGGGGGATGTGACAATGCACGCCATGTCTCACAAGAGGGATGTGACAATGCACGCCATGTCTCACAAGAGGGATGTGACAATGCACACCATGTCTCACAAGAGGGATGTGACAATGCACGCCATGTCTCACAAGAGGGATGTGACAATGCACGCCATGTCTCACAGGGGGATGTGACAATGCACACCATGTCTCACAAGGGGGATGTGACAATGCACACCATGTCTCACAAGAGGGATGTGACAATGCACGCCATGTCTCACAAGGGGGATGTGACAATGCACACCATGTCTCACAAGGGGGATGTGACAATGCACACCATGTCTCACAAGAGGGATGTGACATTGCACGCCATGTCTCACAAGGGGGATGTGACAATGCACACCATGTCTCACAAGAGGGATGTGACAATGCACGCCATGTTTCACGGGGGGATGTGACAATGCACGCCATGTCTCACGGGGGGATGTGACAATGCACGCCATGTCTCACGGGGGATGTGACAATGCACGCCATGTCTCACAAGAGGGATGTGACAATGCACACCATGTCTCACAAGAGGGATGTGACAATGCACACCATGTCTCACAAGGGGGATGTGACAATGCACACCATGTCTCACAAGAGGGATGTGACAATGCACGCCATGTCTCACAAGGGGGATGTGACAATGCACACCATGTCTCACAAGGGGGATGTGACAATGCACACCATGTCTCACAAGAGGGATGTGACAATGCACGCCATGTCTCACAAGGGGGATGTGACAATGCACACCATGTCTCACAAGAGGGATGTGACAATGCACGCCATGTCTCACGGGGGGATGTGACAATGCACGCCATGTCTCACGGGGGGATGTGACAATGCACGCCATGTCTCACAGGGGGATGTGACAATGCACGCCATGTCTCACAAGAGGGATGTGACAATGCACACCATGTCTCACAAGAGGGATGTGACAATGCACACCATGTCTCACAAGGGGGATGTGACAATGCACACCATGTCTCACAAGAGGGATGTGACAATGCACGCCATGTCTCACAAGGGGGATGTGACAATGCACACCATGTCTCACAAGGGGGATGTGACAATGCACACCATGTCTCACAAGAGGGATGTGACAATGCACGCCATGTCTCACAAGGGGGATGTGACAATGCACACCATGTCTCACAAGGGGATGTGACAATGCACGCCATGTCTCACAGGGGGATGTGACAATGCACACCATGTCTCACGGGGGATGTGACAATGCACACCATGTCTCACAAGAGGGATGTGACAATGCACACCATGTCTCACAAGAGGGATGTGACAATGCACGCCATGTCTCACAAGAGGGATGTGACAATGCACACCATGTCTCACAAGAGGGATGTGACAATGCACACCATGTCTCACAAGGGGATGTGACAATGCACACCATGTCTCACAAGAGGGATGTGACAATGCACGCCATGTCTCACAAGGGGGATGTGACAATGCACACCATGTCTCACAAGGGGATGTGACAATGCACACCATGTCTCACAAGAGGGATGTGACAATGCACGCCATGTCTCACAAGGGGATGTGACAATGCACACCATGTCTCACAAGAG
>NC_084757.1:1275149-1295746 GCF_033978785.1 Entelurus aequoreus | reverse complement strand
GACAATGCACACCATGTCTCACAAGAGGGATGTGACAATGCACGCCATGTCTCACAAGGGGGATGTGACAATGCACACCATGTCTCACAAGGGGGATGTGACAATGCACACCATGTCTCACAAGAGGGATGTGACAATGCACGCCATGTCTCACAAGGGGGATGTGACAATGCACACCATGTCTCACAAGAGGGATGTGACAATGCACGCCATGTTCACGGGGGGATGTGACAATGCACGCCATGTCTCACGGGGGGATGTGACAATGCACGCCATGTCTCACGGGGGGGATGTGACAATGCACGCCATGTCTCACAAGAGGGATGTGACAATGCACGCCATGTCTCACAAGAGGGATGTGACAATGCACACCATGTCTCACAAGAGGATGTGACAATGCACGCCATGTCTCACAAGGGGGATGTGACAATGCACACCATGTCTCACAAGGGGGATGTGACAATGCACACCATGTCTCACAAGAGGGATGTGACAATGCACGCCATGTCTCACAAGGGGGATGTGACAATGCACACCATGTCTCACAAGAGGGATGTGACAATGCACGCCATGTTTCACGGGGGGATGTGACAATGCACGCCATGTCTCACGGGGGGATGTGACAATGCACGCCATGTCTCACGGGGGGATGTGACAATGCACGCCATGTCTCACAAGAGGGATGTGACAATGCACACCATGTCTCACAAGAGGGATGTGACAATGCACACCATGTCTCACAAGAGGGATGTGACAATGCACACCATGTCTCACAAGGGGGATGTGACAATGCACACCATGTCTCACAAGAGGGATGTGACAATGCACGCCATGTCTCACAAGGGGGATGTGACAATGCACACCATGTCTCACAAGGGGGATGTGACAATGCACACCATGTCTCACAAGAGGGATGTGACAATGCACGCCATGTCTCACAAGGGGGATGTGACAATGCACACCATGTCTCACAAGAGGGATGTGACAATGCACGCCATGTTTCACGGGGGGATGTGACAATGCACGCCATGTCTCACGGGGGGATGTGACAATGCACGCCATGTCTCACGGGGGGATGTGACAATGCACGCCATGTCTCACAAGAGGGATGTGACAATGCACGCCATGTCTCACAAGAGGGATGTGACAATGCACACCATGTCTCACAAGAGGGATGTGACAATGCACGCCATGTCTCACAAGGGATGTGACAATGCACGCCATGTCTCACGGGGGATGTGACAATGCACACCATGTCTCACAAGGGGGATGTGACAATGCACACCATGTCTCACAAGAGGGATGTGACAATGCACGCCATGTCTCACAAGGGGGATGTGACAATGCACACCATGTCTCACAAGGGGGATGTGACAATGCACACCATGTCTCACAAGAGGGATGTGACAATGCACGCCATGTCTCACAAGGGGGATGTGACAATGCACACCATGTCTCACAAGGGGATGTGACAATGCACGCCATGTTTCACGGGGGGATGTGACAATGCACGCCATGTCTCACGGGGGGATGTGACAATGCACGCCATGTCTCACGGGGGGATGTGACAATGCACGCCATGTCTCACAAGAGGGATGTGACAATGCACACCATGTCTCACAAGAGGGATGTGACAATGCACACCATGTCTCACAAGGGGGATGTGACAATGCACACCATGTCTCACAAGAGGGATGTGACAATGCACGCCATGTCTCACAAGGGGGATGTGACAATGCACACCATGTCTCACAAGGGGGATGTGACAATGCACACCATGTCTCACAAGAGGGATGTGACAATGCACGCCATGTCTCACAAGGGGGATGTGACAATGCACACCATGTCTCACAAGAGGGATGTGACAATGCACGCCATGTTTCACGGGGGGATGTGACAATGCACGCCATGTCTCACGGGGGGATGTGACAATGCACGCCATGTCTCACGGGGGGATGTGACAATGCACGCCATGTCTCACAAGAGGGATGTGACAATGCACACCATGTCTCACAAGAGGGATGTGACAATGCACACCATGTCTCACAAGGGGATGTGACAATGCACACCATGTCTCACAAGAGGGATGTGACAATGCACGCCATGTCTCACAAGGGGGATGTGACAATGCACACCATGTCTCACAAGGGGGATGTGACAATGCACACCATGTCTCACAAGAGGGATGTGACAATGCACGCCATGTCTCACAAGGGGGGATGTGACAATGCACACCATGTCTCACAAGGGGGATGTGACAATGCACGCCATGTCTCACGGGGGATGTGACAATGCTACCCATGTCTCACGGGGGATGTGACAATGCACGCCATGTCTCACAAGAGGGATGTGACAATGCACACCATGTCCTCACAAGAGGGATGTGACAATGCACGCCATGTCTCACAAGAGGGATGTGACAATGCACACCATGTCTCACAAGAGGGATGTGACAATGCACACCATGTCTCACAAGGGGGATGTGACAATGCACACCATGTCTCACAAGAGGGATGTGACAATGCACGCCATGTCTCACAAGGGGGATGTGACAATGCACACCATGTCTCACAAGGGGGATGTGACAATGCACACCATGTCTCACAAGAGGGATGTGACAATGCACGCCATGTCTCACAAGGGGGATGTGACAATGCACACCATGTCTCACAAGAGGGATGTGACAATGCACGCCATGTTTCACGGGGGGATGTGACAATGCACGCCATGTCTCACGGGGGGATGTGACAATGCACGCCATGTCTCACAGAGGGGGATGTGACAATGCACGCCATGTCTCACAAGAGGGATGTGACAATGCACACCATGTCTCACAAGAGGGATGTGACAATGCACACCATGTCTCACAAGAGGGATGTGACAATGCACACCATGTCTCACAAGGGGGATGTGACAATGCACACCATGTCTCACAAGAGGGATGTGACAATGCACGCCATGTCTCACAAGGGGGATGTGACAATGCACACCATGTCTCACAAGGGGGATGTGACAATGCACACCATGTCTCACAAGAGGGATGTGACAATGCACGCCATGTCTCACAAGGGGGATGTGACAATGCACACCATGTCTCACAAGAGGGATGTGACAATGCACGCCATGTTCACGGGGGGATGTGACAATGCACGCCATGTCTCACGGGGGGATGTGACAATGCACGCCATGTCTCACGGGGGGATGTGACAATGCACGCCATGTCTCACAAGAGGGATGTGACAATGCACACCATGTCTCACAAGAGGGATGTGACAATGCACACCATGTCTCACAAGAGGGATGTGACAATGCACACCATGTCTCACAAGGGGGATGTGACAATGCACACCATGTCTCACAAGAGGGATGTGACAATGCACGCCATGTCTCACAAGGGGGATGTGACAATGCACACCATGTCTCACAAGGGGGATGTGACAATGCACACCATGTCTCACAAGAGGATGTGACAATGCACGCCATGTCTCACAAGGGGGATGTGACAATGCACACCATGTCTCACAAGAGGGATGTGACAATGCACGCCATGTTTCACGGGGGGATGTGACAATGCACGCCATGTCTCACGGGGGGATGTGACAATGCACGCCATGTCTCACGGGGGGATGTGACAATGCACGCCATGTCTCACAAGAGGGATGTGACAATGCACGCCATGTCTCACAAGAGGGATGTGACAATGCACACCATGTCTCACAAGAGGGATGTGACAATGCACGCCATGTCTCACAAGGGGGATGTGACAATGCACACCATGTCTCACAAGGGGGATGTGACAATGCACACCATGTCTCACAAGAGGGATGTGACAATGCACGCCATGTCTCACAAGGGGGATGTGACAATGCACACCATGTCTCACAAGAGGGATGTGACAATGCACGCCATGTTTCACGGGGGGATGTGACAATGCACGCCATGTCTCACGGGGGGATGTGACAATGCACGCCATGTCTCACGGGGGGATGTGACAATGCACGCCATGTCTCACAAGAGGGATGTGACAATGCACACCATGTCTCACAAGAGGGATGTGACAATGCACACCATGTCTCACAAGAGGGATGTGACAATGCACACCATGTCTCACAAGGGGGATGTGACAATGCACACCATGTCTCACAAGAGGGATGTGACAATGCACGCCATGTCTCACAAGGGGGATGTGACAATGCACACCATGTCTCACAAGGGGGATGTGACAATGCACACCATGTCTCACAAGAGGGATGTGACAATGCACGCCATGTCTCACAAGGGGGATGTGACAATGCACACCATGTCTCACAAGAGGGATGTGACAATGCACGCCATGTTTCACGGGGGGATGTGACAATGCACGCCATGTCTCACGGGGGATGTGACAATGCACGCCATGTCTCACGGGGGGATGTGACAATGCACGCCATGTCTCACAAGAGGGATGTGACAATGCACGCCATGTCTCACAAGAGGGATGTGACAATGCACACCATGTCTCACAAGAGGGATGTGACAATGCACGCCATGTCTCACAAGAGGGATGTGACAATGCACGCCATGTCTCACGGGGGGATGTGACAATGCACACCATGTCTCACAAGGGGGATGTGACAATGCACACCATGTCTCACAAGAGGGATGTGACAATGCACGCCATGTCTCACAAGGGGGATGTGACAATGCACACCATGTCTCACAAGGGGGATGTGACAATGCACACCATGTCTCACAAGAGGGATGTGACATTGCACGCCATGTCTCACAAGGGGGATGTGACAATGCACACCATGTCTCACAAGAGGATGTGACAATGCACGCCATGTTTCACGGGGGGATGTGACAATGCACGCCATGTCTCACGGGGGGATGTGACAATGCACGCCATGTCTCACGGGGGGATGTGACAATGCACGCCATGTCTCACAAGAGGGATGTGACAATGCACACCATGTCTCACAAGAGGGATGTGACAATGCACACCATGTCTCACAAGGGGATGTGACAATGCACACCATGTCTCACAAGAGGGATGTGACAATGCACGCCATGTCTCACAAGGGGGATGTGACAATGCACACCATGTCTCACAAGGGGGATGTGACAATGCACACCATGTCTCACAAGAGGGATGTGACAATGCACGCCATGTCTCACAAGGGGGATGTGACAATGCACACCATGTCTCACAAGAGGGATGTGACAATGCACGCCATGTTTCACGGGGGGATGTGACAATGCACGCCATGTCTCACGGGGGGATGTGACAATGCACGCCATGTCTCACGGGGGGATGTGACAATGCACGCCATGTCTCACAAGAGGGATGTGACAATGCACACCATGTCTCACAAGAGGGGATGTGACAATGCACACCATGTCTCACAAGGGGGATGTGACAATGCACACCATGTCTCACAAGAGGGATGTGACAATGCACGCCATGTCTCACAAGGGGGATGTGACAATGCACACCATGTCTCACAAGGGGGATGTGACAATGCACACCATGTCTCACAAGAGGGATGTGACAATGCACGCCATGTCTCACAAGGGGGATGTGACAATGCACACCATGTCTCACAAGGGGGATGTGACAATGCACGCCATGTCTCACGGGGGGATGTGACAATGTACACCATGTCTCACGGGGGGATGTGACAATGCACGCCATGTCTCACAAGAGGGATGTGACAATGCACACCATGTCTCACAAGAGGGATGTGACAATGCACGCCATGTCTCACAAGAGGGATGTGACAATGCACACCATGTCTCACAAGAGGGATGTGACAATGCACACCATGTCTCACAAGGGGGATGTGACAATGCACACCATGTCTCACAAGAGGGATGTGACAATGCACGCCATGTCTCACAAGGGGGATGTGACAATGCACACCATGTCTCACAAGGGGGATGTGACAATGCACACCATGTCTCACAAGAGGGATGTGACAATGCACGCCATGTCTCACAAGGGGGATGTGACAATGCACACCATGTCTCACAAGAGGGATGTGACAATGCACGCCATGTTTCACGGGGGGATGTGACAATGCACGCCATGTCTCACGGGGGGATGTGACAATGCACGCCATGTCTCACGGGGGGATGTGACAATGCACGCCATGTCTCACAAGAGGGATGTGACAATGCACACCATGTCTCACAAGAGGGATGTGACAATGCACACCATGTCTCACAAGAGGGATGTGACAATGCACACCATGTCTCACAAGGGGGATGTGACAATGCACACCATGTCTCACAAGAGGGATGTGACAATGCACGCCATGTCTCACAAGGGGGATGTGACAATGCACACCATGTCTCACAAGGGGGATGTGACAATGCACACCATGTCTCACAAGAGGGATGTGACAATGCACGCCATGTCTCACAAGGGGGATGTGACAATGCACACCATGTCTCACAAGAGGGATGTGACAATGCACGCCATGTTTCACGGGGGGATGTGACAATGCACGCCATGTCTCACGGGGGGATGTGACAATGCACGCCATGTCTCACGGGGGGATGTGACAGTGCACGCCATGTCTCACAAGAGGGATGTGACAATGCACACCATGTCTCACAAGAGGGATGTGACAATGCACACCATGTCTCACAAGGGGGATGTGACAATGCACACCATGTCTCACAAGAGGGATGTGACAATGCACGCCATGTCTCACAAGGGGGATGTGACAATGCACACCATGTCTCACAAGGGGGATGTGACAATGCACACCATGTCTCACAAGAGGGATGTGACAATGCACGCCATGTCTCACAAGGGGGATGTGACAATGCACACCATGTCTCACAAGGCGGATGTGACAATGCACGCCATGTCTCACGGGGGGATGTGACAATGTACGCCATGTCTCACGGGGGATGTGACAATGCACGCCATGTCTCACAAGAGGGATGTGACAATGCACACCATGTCTCACAAGAGGGATGTGACAATGCACGCCATGTCTCACAAGAGGGATGTGACAATGCACACCATGTCTCACAAGAGGGATGTGACAATGCACACCATGTCTCACAAGGGGGATGTGACAATGCACACCATGTCTCACAAGAGGGATGTGACAATGCACGCCATGTCTCACAAGGGGGATGTGACAATGCACACCATGTCTCACAAGGGGGATGTGACAATGCACACCATGTCTCACAAGAGGGATGTGACAATGCACGCCATGTCTCACAAGGGGGATGTGACAATGCACACCATGTCTCACAAGAGGGATGTGACAATGCACGCCATGTTTCACGGGGGGATGTGACAATGCACGCCATGTCTCACGGGGGGATGTGACAATGCACGCCATGTCTCACGGGGGGATGTGACAATGCACGCCATGTCTCACAAGAGGGATGTGACAATGCACACCATGTCTCACAAGAGGGATGTGACAATGCACACCATGTCTCACAAGAGGGATGTGACAATGCACACCATGTCTCACAAGGGGGATGTGACAATGCACACCATGTCTCACAAGAGGGATGTGACAATGCACGCCATGTCTCACAAGGGGGATGTGACAATGCACACCATGTCTCACAAGGGGGATGTGACAATGCACACCATGTCTCACAAGAGGGATGTGACAATGCACGCCATGTCTCACAAGGGGGATGTGACAATGCACACCATGTCTCACAAGAGGGATGTGACAATGCACGCCATGTTTCACGGGGGGATGTGACAATGCACGCCATGTCTCACGGGGGGATGTGACAATGCACGCCATGTCTCAGGGGGATGTGACAATGCACGCCATGTCTCACAAGAGGGATGTGACAATGCACACCATGTCTCACAAGAGGGATGTGACAATGCACACCATGTCTCACAAGGGGGATGTGACAATGCACACCATGTCTCACAAGAGGGATGTGACAATGCACGCCATGTCTCACAAGGGGGATGTGACAATGCACACCATGTCTCACAAGGGGGATGTGACAATGCACACCATGTCTCACAAGAGGGATGTGACAATGCACGCCATGTCTCACAAGGGGGATGTGACAATGCACACCATGTCTCACAAGAGGGATGTGACAATGCACGCCATGTTTCACGGGGGGATGTGACAATGCAAGCCATGTCTCACGGGGGATGTGACAATGCACGCCATGTCTCACGGGGGGATGTGACAATGCACGCCATGTCTCACAAGGGGGATGTGACAATGCACGCCATGTCTCACAAGAGGGATGTGACAATGCACGCCATGTCTCACAAGGGGGATGTGACAATGCACACCATGTCTCACAAGAGGGATGTGACAATGCACGCCATGCTCACAAGGGGGATGTGACAATGCACACCATGTCTCACAAGAGGGATGTGACAATGCACGCCATGTCTCACAAGGGGGATGTGACAATGCACACCATGTCTCACAAGAGGGATGTGACAATGCACGCCATGTCTCACAAGGGGGATGTGACAATGCACACCATGTCTCACAAGAGGGATGTGACAATGCACGCCATGTTTCACGGGGGATGTGACAATGCACGCCATGTCTCACGGGGGATGTGACAATGCACGCCATGTCTCACGGGGGGATGTGACAATGCACGCCATGTCTCACAAGGGGGATGTGACAATGCACGCCATGTCTCACAAGAGGGATGTGACAATGCACGCCATGTCTCACAAGGGGGATGTGACAATGCACACCATGTCTCACAAGAGGGATGTGACAATGCACGCCATGTCTCACAAGGGGGATGTGACAATGCACACCATGTCTCACAAGAGGGATGTGACAATGCACGCCATGTTTCACGGGGGGATGTGACAATGCACGCCATGTCTCACGGGGGGATGTGACAATGCACGCCATGTCTCACGGGGGATGTGACAATGCACGCCATGTCTCACAAGGGGGATGTGACAATGCACGCCATGTCTCACAAGAGGGATGTGACAATGCACGCCATGTCTCACAAGGGGGATGTGACAATGCACACCATGTCTCACAAGAGGGATGTGACAATGCACGCCATGTCTCACAAGGGGGATGTGACAATGCACACCATGTCTCACAAGAGGGATGTGACAATGCACGCCATGTTTCACGGGGGATGTGACAATGCACGCCATGTCTCACGGGGGGATGTGACAATGCACGCCATGTCTCACGGGGGGATGTGACAATGCACGCCATGTCTCACAAGGGGGATGTGACAATGCACGCCATGTCTCACAAGGGGGATGTGACAATGCACGCCATGTCTCACAAGAGGGATGTGACAATGCACGCCATGTCTCACAAGGGGGATGTGACAATGCACGCCATGTCTCACAAGAGGGATGTGACAATGCACGCCATGTTTCATGGGGGGATGTGACAATGCACGGCATGTTTCACGGGGGGATGTGACAATGCACGCCATGTCTCACAAGGGGGATGTGACAATGCACGCCATGTCTCACAAGAGGGATGTGACAATGCACGGCATGTTTCACGGGGGATGTGACAATGCACGGCATGTTTCACGGGGGGATGTGACAATGCACGCCATGTCTCACAAGGGGGATGTGACAATGCACGCCATGTCTCACAAGAGGGATGTGACAATGCACGGCATGTTTCACGGGGGATGTGACAATGCACGGCATGTTTCACGGGGGGATGTGACAATGCACGGCATGTTTCACGGGGGGATGTGACAATGCACGCCATGTCTCACAAGGGGGATGTGACAATGCACGCCATGTCTCACAAGAGGGATGTGACAATGCACGGCATGTTTCACGGGGGATGTGACAATGCACGGCATGTTTCACGGGGGGATGTGACAATGCACGCCATGTCTCACAAGGGGGATGTGACAATGCACGCCATGTCTCACAAGAGGGATGTGACAATGCACGGCATGTTTCACGGGGGATGTGACAATGCACGGCATGTTTCACGGGGGGATGTGACAACGCACGCCATGTCTCACAAGAGGGATGTGACAATGCACGCCATGTTTCACGGGGGGATGTGACAACGCACGCCATGTCTCACGGGGGGATGTGACAATGCACGCCATGTCTCACGGGCGGATGAGGCGGCCTCACCTGTTGCGCCCGCACGCTCCTCAGCTCCTGCTCCAGCCTGGTGCGCAGGCGCAGCTCCAGCGCCTCCCGCTTCTGGCACGCCGCCTGCAGCTGGGCCAGCGAGCCCTGCAGGCGCTCCACCTTCTCCACGTAGGCGCGCTTCCTCTGAAGCTCCTCCCCCAGCAGCCGGTTGCGAGCGTGCGACACCAGCAGCGCCTCCTCCAGGAGCTCACGTGCTCGCCGGCTGTCCTCGGCCGAGAGACGCAGGTGCTGGACCTTCTTCTCCAGGAGCTCCTTCTCCTGCCGCTGCTGCTCGTCTGACACACACGTTTGTCCTCTTAACACTTTGGACGCAAAGGCTTCGCTACACATCTTCAAAAGGAGCTCTGCCAACTAGTCCCTGACAGACGTGGTGGGAGTTGTAAGTTGAATCATGTTTTTGTTGTTTGTCAGTGAAAATGCTAACCTAGCATGTTAAAATGTAATATTAGCATGTAGCTGACATAGCTATGCTAACCTAAAGTGATGTTAAAATGTAATATTAGCATGTAGCTGACATAGCTATGTCAGTGTTGCTAACCTAAAGTGATGTTAAAATTTAATATTAGCATGTAGCTGACATAGCTATGTCAGTGTTGCTAACCTAAATGGTGTTAAAATGTAATATTAGCATATGGCTGACATGCTAGTGTTGCTAACCTAAAGTGATGTTAAAAGGTAATATTAGCATGTAGCTGAAATAGCTATGTCAGTGTTGCTAACCTAAAGTGATGTTAAAATGTAATATTAGCATGTAGCTGAAATAGCTATGTCAGTGTTGCTAATCTAAAGTGATGTTAAAATGTAATATTAGCATGAAACTGACACAGCTATGCCAGTGTTGCTAACCTAAAATGATGTTAAAATGTAATATTAGCATGAAACTGACACAGCTATGCCAGTGTTGCTAACCTAAAGTGATGTTAAAATGTAATATTAGCATGTAGCTAACCTAATGGGATGTTAAAATGTAATATTAGCATGTAGCTAACCTAAAGGGATGTTAAAATTTTATATTAGCATGTAGCTGACATAGCTATGTCAGTGTTGCTAACCTAAAGTGATGTTAAAATGTAATATTAGCATGTAGCTGACATAGCTATGCCAGTGTTGCTAACCTAAAGTGACGTTAAAATGTAATATTAGCATGTAGCTGACACAGCTATGCCAGTGTTGCTAACCTAAAGTGATGTTAAAATGTAATATTAGCATGTAGGTAACCTAATGTGATGTTAAAATCTAATATTAGCATGTAGCTAATCTAAAGTGATGTTAAAATGTAATATTAGCATGTAGCTGACATAGCTATGTCAGTGTTGCTAACCTAAAGTGATGTTAAAATTTAATATTAGCTTGTAGCTGACATAGCTATGTCAGTGTTGCTAACCTAAATGGTGTTAAAATGTAATATTAGCATATGGCTGACATTGCTATGCTAGTGTTGCTAACCTAAAGTGATGTTAAAATGTAATATTAGCATGTAGCTGAAATAGCTATGCCATGTCAGTGTTGCTAACCTAAAGTGATGTTAAAATGTAATATTAGCATGTAGCTGACATAGCTATGCTAGTGTTGCTAACCTAAAGTGAGGTTAAAATGTAATATTAGCATGTAGCTGAAATAGCTATGTCAGTGTTGCTAACCTAAAGTGATGTTAAAATGTAATATTAGCATGTAGCTGACATAGCTATGCTAGTGTTGCTAACCTAAAGTGATGTTAAAATGTAATATTAGCATGAAGCTGACATAGCTATGCCATGTCAGTGTTGCTAACCTAAAGTGATGTTAAAATGTAATATTAGCATGTACAGTAGCTAACCTAAAGTGATGTTAAAATGTAATATTAGCATGTAGCTAACATAGCTATGCCAATATATGCAAGGAACATTCCAGGACACAATGGCCGCCAAGAGGAAGTGTGAAGACTTACTTTGTTCCAGCAGCTTCAGGAAGACGTGCTGCTTGTGGTCCGAGTGTTCCTCCTCCTTGACCGCTCGCTGCTTGGTCGCCGCCCACAGTTGTTCTGCAAGGAGGTATGGCCGTCACGTCGCCTGCGGTCGTCGTGGTTACGCTTCTCACGGGACCACGTACCTCTTAGGTCGCGGTTGAAGTCGTGCATCCTCTTCATCTCCGCCTCCAGCTTCTTCCTCATCGTCTTCTCCAGGTCTTGGCGCTTGACCGAGTCCTTCATCAAGGTCTGGTGCGCCTGAGAGACATTCTCCATCTCCTCCTCCATCTGGGGACCACACACACACACCTTCAAGTAGCTGAGGAACCACAGACACCTTCAAGTAGCTGAGGAACCACAGACACCTTCAAGTAGCTGAGGAACCACAGACACCTTCAAGTAGCTGAGGAACCACAGACACCTTCAAGTAGCTGAGGAACCACAGACACCTTCAAGTAGCTGAGGAACCACAGACACCTTCAAGTAGCTGAGGAACCACAGACACCTTCAAGTAGCTGAAGAACCACAGACACCTTTCATGAAGCTGAGGAACCACAGACACCTTCAAGTAGCTGAGGAACCACAGACACCTTCAAGTAGCTGAGGAACCACAGACACCTTCAAGTAGCTGAGGAACCACAGACACCTTCAAGTAGCTGAAGAACCACAGACACCTTCAAGTAGCTGAGGAACCACAGACACCTTCAAGTAGCTGAGGAGCCACAGACACCTTCAAGTAGCTGAAGAACCACAGACACCTTCAAGTAGCTGAGGAACCACAGACACCTTCAAGTAGCTGAGGAACCACAGACACCTTCAAGTAGCTGAGGAACCACAGACACCTTCAAGTAGCTGAGGAACCACAGACACCTTCAAGTAGCTGAGGAACCACAGACACCTTCAAGTAGCTGAGGAACCACAGACACCTTCAAGTAGCTGAGGAACCACAGACACCTTCAAGTAGCTGAGGAACCACAGACACCTTCAAGTAGCTGAGGAACCACAGACAACTTCAAGTAGCTGAAGAACCAGAGAGACCTTCAAGTAGCTGAGGAACCACAGACACCTTCAAGTAGCTGAGGAACCAGACACCTTCAAGTAGCTGAAGAACCACAGGCACCTTCAAGTAGCTGAGGAACCACAGACACCTTCAAGTAGCTGTAGAACCACAGACACCTTCAAGTAGCTGAGGAACCACAGACACCTTCAAGTAGCTGAAGAACCACAGACACCTTTCATGTAGCTGAGGAACCACAGACACCTTCAAGTAGCTGAGGAACCACAGACACCTTCAAGTAGCTGAGGAACCACAGACACCTTCAAGTAGCTGAAGAACCAGACACCTTTCATGTAGCTGAGGAACCACAGACACCTTCAAGTAGCTGAGGAACCACAAACACCTTCAAGTAGCTGAGGAACCACAGACACCTTCAAGTAGCTGAGGAACCACAGACACCTTCAAGTAGCTGAGGAACCACAGACACCTTCAAGTAGCTGAAGAACCACAGACACCTTCAAGTAGCTGAAGAACCACAGACACCTTCAAGTAGCTGAAGAACCACAGACACCTTCAAGTAGCTGACAAGTGAAAGACTGTGGACCAAGGATAAAGGAAGGAAGGAAAGAAGGAAGAATGGATAAAAGGAGGTAAGGACAGAAGGAAGGATGGATAAAAGGAGGTAAGGAATTATTATTTTCATCATTTATTTGATTAATTTAGATTATTTTATATATCATCTATTTTATTTAATTATTATTATCTATCCATCCATCCATCCATCTTCTTCCGCTTATCCGAGGTCGGGTCGCGGGGGCAGCAGCCTAAGCAGGGAAGCCCAGACTTCCCTCTCCCCAGCCACTTCGTCCAGCTCTTCCCGGGGGATCCCGAGGCATTCCCAGGCCAGCCGGGAGACATAGTCTTCCCAACGTGTCCTGGGTCTTCCCCGTGGCCTCCTCTCGATCGGATGTGCCTTAAAAACCTCCCTAGGGAGGCGTTCGGGTGGCATCCTGACCAGATGCCCGAACCACCTCATCTGGCTCCTCTCCATGTGGAGGAGCAGCGGCTTTACTTTGAGCTCCTCCCGGATGGCAGAGCTTCTCACCCTATCTCTAAGGGAGAGCCCCGCCGCCCGGCGGAGGAAACTCATTTCGGCCACTTGTACCCGTGATCTTGTCCTGTCGGTCATAACCCAAAGCTCATGACCATAGGTGAGGATGGGAACGTAGATCGACCGGTAAATTGAGAGCTTTGCCTTCCGGCTCAGCTCCTTCTATACCACAACGGATCGATACACCGTCCGCATTACTGAAGACGCCGCACCGATCCGCCTGTCGATCTCACGATCCACTCTTCCCTCACTTGTGAACAAGACTCAGAGGTACTTGAACTCCTCCCCTTGGGGAAAGATCTCCTCCCCAACCCGGAGATGGCACTCCACCCTTTTCCGGGCGAGAACCATGGACTCGGACTTGGAGGTGCTGATTCTCATCCCAGTCGCTTCAGACTCGGCTGCGAACCGATCCAGTGAGAGCTGAAGGTCCTGGTCAGATGAAGCCATCAGGACCACATCATCTGCAAAAAGCAGAGATCTAATCCTGCAGCCACCAAACCGGATCCCCTCAACGCCCTGACTGCGCCTAGAAATTCTGTCCATAAAAGTTATGAACAGATCCGGTGACAAAGGGCAGCTATGGTGGAGTCCAACCCTCACTGGAAACGTGTCCGACTTACTGCCGGCAATTCGGACCAAGCTCTGACACTGATCGTACAGGGAGCGAACCGCCACAATCAGACAGTCCGATACCCCATACTCTCTGAGCACTCCCCACAGGACTTCCCGAGGGACACGGTCGAATGCCTTCTCCAAGTCCACAAAGCACATGTAGACTCGTTGGGCAAACTCCCATGCACCCTCAAGGACCCTGCCGAGAGTATAGAGCTGGCCCACAGTTCCACGACCAGGACGAAAACCACAAAGTTCTTCCTGAATCTGAGGTTCGACTATCCGGCGTAGCCTCCTCTCCGGCACACCTGAATAGACCTTACCGGGAAGGCTGAGGAGTGTGATCCCACGATAGTTGGAACACACCCTCCGGTTCCCCTTTTTAAAGAGAGCAACCACCACCCCGGTCTGCCAATCCAGAGGTACCGCCCCCGATGTCCACGCGATGTTGCAGAGTCTTGTCAACCAAGACAGCCCCACAACATCCAGAGCCTTAAGGAACTCTGGGCGGATCTCTTCCACCCCCGGGGGCCTTGCCACCGAGGAGATTTTTAACTACCTCAGCCCCAAAAATAGGAGAGCCCACCACAGATTCCCCAGCAACACGTCTTCCTATGAGGAAGCAGTTCCTGGGGAATCTGTGTGGGATTAAGGAGGTCTTCAAAATATTCCCTCCACCGATCCACAACATCCACAGTTGAGGTCAGCAGAACACCATCCTCACCAGTGCACTGCTTCCCCTTCCTGAGGCGGCGGATGGTGGTCCAGAATCGCTTCGAAGCCGTCCGGAAGTCGTTTTCCATTGCTTCCCTGAACCCCTCCCATGTCCAAAAAGGGTGGGTACTCTGAACTGCTGTTTGGTGCATAAGCACAAACAGTCAGGACCCGTCCCCCTACCCGAAGGCGGAGGGAAGCTACCCTCTCGTCCACTTGGTTGAACTCCAACTTGCAGGCTTTGAGCCGGGGGGCAACAAGAATTGCTACCCCAGCTCGTCGCCTCTCACTGCGTGCAACGCCAGTGTGGAAGAGAGTCCAGCCCCTCTCAAGAGAACAGGTTCCAGAGCCCTTGCTGTGCGTCGAAGTGAGTCCGACTATATCCAGCCGGAACTTCTCCACCTCGCGCACTAGCTCAGGCTCCTTCCCCCCCAGCTAGGTGACATTCCACATCCTAAGAGCAAGCTTATGTAGCTGAGGATCAGACCGCCAAGTGCCCTGCCTTCCGCTACCGCCCAGCTCACAACGCACCCGACCTCTATGGCCCCTGCTATGAGTGATGAGCCCATTGGAGGGGGGACCCACGTTGCCTCTTCGGGCTGTGCCCAGCCAGGCTCAATGGGGACAGGCCCGGCCACCAGGCGCTCGCCATCGTGCCCCAACTCCGGGTCTGGCTCCAGAGGGGGGCCCCGGTGACCCTCGTCCGGGCGAGGGAAAACTGAGTCTCTGTTGTTGTATTTCCATAGAAGTCTTCGAGCTGCTCTTTGTCTGATCCCTCACCTAGGACCTGTTTGTCTTGGGAGACCCTCCAGGGGGCATAGAAACCCCCGGGCAACATAGCTCCTAGGATCATTGGGACACGCAAACTCCTCTACCACGATAAGGTGGCAGCTCAGAGAGGAGTTATTTATTATTTACATAATTTATTAGATTTTTCATTTCTATCATTTATTTGACTTCCATCATTTATTTGATTGATTTAAGATTTCATCCATTGCTGTCATGTCCCTGACCTTGTCCAGGCGCGCCACCTTCTCTGCGTACATTTCCACTTCCTGCCTCAGCCTCCTGTTCTCCATCAGCAGCACGTCGCTGGACGCCGTCGTCATGGCAACGCCAGCCTTCCTGCGAGGGGTGTCACGTGATCAGACGTGGCAGGGTCACATGGCGGGCAAACATCTACCTGTGCTGAGGCTGCGAGGGGGGAGGAGCCTCTGGGAAGAGGGGAGGAGCCTCCGGGTGGTATCCTGGCGGTGGTCCTCTGGGGTCCTCTGGGGCTCCTTGACTGCTGCACAGCTGAGGAGAACTGTGTGAGGAGCTGAGGGCCCAAAGGTTCCTCTGAGTGCTCCTCTCCAGAGACAAGAGCATCAGGCGCTCGCTGAGGGAGCGACTGTGCTCCAGCTTGGCGTCCAGGTGTCCTCCTCCACACGTCACGTCCTCCTCGTGGGACATCAGGTGTCCTCCTCCACACGTCACGTCCTCCTCGTGGGACATGAGGTGCTGGGCCTCCTCATAGCTAGGAAGCTCCTCTCCACCCAGCTGGAAGGAGTTCCTAAGGGTCTTTTCCGGCTGTACGCAGCTGTCCTGGTGCTCCTGGCCTTGAGGGTCCTGCCTGGTGGACCCCTGCGTGTCCTCCCGGCTCAGCTTCTCCGCAGAGCGACCAGGACTTCCTGTGACGCCGCCTCCGACACCGGGGCGTCCTCCTCCGCGCAGGGCCTGCTGCTGGATGGCCAGCAGCGCCCGAGTGTCCGTCAGCTTCCCCCAGCGCAGCTGCTCCTGGATGAGGCGGTGCAGGACCGTGGTGGGGCCCGCCTCGGCGGTTCTCATGGTGCAGGGACGTTACTTCAGGAACCTGGAGAGGAACAACAAACCAGTTTACACCAATGCATCCATTTTGACTGTCCTACACCCGCGTTACCAGTCATTTGGTGCATATTGTCTGCACATATAACCAAAGTGGCCCCCCAGGGCCGTCTGTGGCCCTCAGATTGAAATGAATAATAAAAGGAAAGAACACCGTGTGTAAGTAATATGCAACTAGAATTATGTCATGCTTGTTTATATCGACAAATGTGTTGTTTTACACTGCAATATTGTTCACTTATTATTATTACGTCTAGCTTCTGTACTTTAGTGTGCTAAGAGGAGGGAAGGAAAGAAGGACGGATGGGTAAAAGGAGGTAAGGAAAGAAGGAAGGATGGGTAAAAGGAGGTAAGGAGAGAAGGAAGGATGGATAAAAGGATGCAAGGAAAGAAGGAAGGAATGATAAAAGGAGGCAAGAAAAGAAAGAAGGAAGGATAAAAGGAGGTAAGGAAATAAGGAAGGATGGATAAAAGGAGGTAAGGAAAGAAGGAAGGATGGATAAAAGGAGGTAAGGAAAGAAGGAAGGAAGGATAAAATGAGATAAGGAAGGAAGGATAAAAGGATGCAAGGAAAGAAGGAAGGAATGATAAAAGGAGGCAAGAAAAGAAAGAAGGAAGGATAAAAGGAGGTAAGGAAATAAGGAAGGATGGATAAAAGGAGGTAAGGAAAGAAGGAAGGATGGATAAAAGGAGGTAAGGAAAGAAGGAAGGATGGATAAAAGGAGGTAAGGAAAGAAGAAAGAATGGATAAAAGGAGGTAAGGAAAGAAGGAAGGAAGGATAAAAGGAGGTAAGGAAAGAAGAAAGGATGGATAAAAGGAGGTAAGGAAAGAAGGAAGGAAGGATAAAAGGAGGTAAGGAAAGAAGGAAGGAAGGATAAAAGGAGATAAGGAAATAAGGAAGGAAGGTGGAGGGAAGGGAAGAAGGAAGGATGGGTAAAGGAAGATAAGGAAGAAGAAAGGAAGGATAAAAGGAGGGAAGGAAAGAAGGAATGATGGATAAAAGGAGGTAAGGAAATAAGGAAAGATGGATACAAGAACGTAAGGAAAGAAGAAAGGAAGGTGGAGGGAAGAGAAGAAGGAAGGATGTGTAAAAGGAGGTAAGGCAAGAAGAAAGGATGGATAAAAGGAGGTAAGGAAATAAGGAAGGATGGATAAAAGGAGATAAGGAAAGAAGGAAGGAAGGATGAAAGGAGATGAGGAAAGGAAGGAAGGGAGGTGGAGGGAAGGGAAGAAGGAAGGATAGGTAAAAGGAGATAAGGAAAGAAGTAATGATGGGTAAAAGGAGATAAGAAGGGAGGATGGATAAAAGGAGATAAGGAATGATAAAAGGAGGTAAGGAAAGAAGGAAGGAAGAATAAAAGGAGGTAAGGAAAGAAGAAAGGATGAATAAAAGGAGGTAAGGGAAGAAGAAAGGATGAATAAAAGGAGGTAAGGAAAGAAGGAAGGATGGATAAAAGGAGGGAAGGAAGGAAGGAAAGATGAATAAAAGGAGATAAGGAAGGAAGGATAAAAGGAGATGAGGCAAGAAGGAAGGAAGGTGGAGGGAAGGGAAGAAGGAAGGATAGGTGAAAGGAGATAAGGAAAGAAGGAACGATGGATAAAAGGAGGTAAGGAAAGAAGGAAGGAAGGTGGAGGGAAGGGAAGAAGGAAGGATAGGTAAAAGAAGATAAGGAAAGGAGGAAGGATGGATAACAGGAGATAAGGAAAGAAGGAAGGAAGGATAAAAGGAGGTAAGGAAATAAAGAGGGATGGATAAAAGGAGGTAAGGAAAGAAGGAAGGATGGATAAAAGGAGATAAGGAAAGAAGGAAGGATGGAGAAGGATGGATAAAAGGAGGTAAGGAAATAAGGAAGGATGGATAAAAGGAGGTAAGGAAAGAAGGAAGGATGGATAAAAGGAGGTAAGGAAAGAAGGAAGGAAGGATAACAGGAGATAAGGAAAGAAGGAAGGAAGGTGGAGGGAAGGGAAGAAGGAAGGATGGGTAAAAGGACATAAGGAAAGAACAAAAGACGGGTAAAAGGAGATAAGGGAAGAAGGGAGGATGGATAAAAGAAGGTAAGGAAAGAAGGAAGGAAGGATAACAGGAGATAAGGAAAGAAGGAAGGATGTGTAAAAGGAGATAAGGAAAGAACAAAGGATGGGTAAAAGGAGATAAGGGAAGAAGGAAGGATGGATACAAGGAGGTAAGGCAAGAAGGAAGGATGGATAAAAGGAGGTAAGGAAAGAAGGAATAAAGGATAACAGGAGATAAGGAAAGAAGGAAGGAAGGAAAGAAGGATAAAAATAGATAAGGAAGTAAGGAGATTTTTTTCATACTTGTTTATATCGACAAATGTGTTGTTTTATACTGCAATATTGTTCACTTATTATTACGTACGTCTAGCTTCTGTACTTTAGTGTGCTTAGCTGTGGTGTAGCTGCTATTTGCTTCTGTGCTTTAGTGTGCTTAGCTGTGCTGTAGCTGCTATTTGCTTCTGTTCTTTAGTGTGCTTAGCTGTGGTGTAGCTGCTATTTGCTTCTGTGCTTTAGTGTGCTTAGCTGTGGTGTAGCTGCTATTTGCAGGTCTATTCAACTATTCAAAGCTTGTCATCACCAAAATAGCCATGATGAAACCATTCAAACTGGGGTTGGTCATGAGTGCAGTACTCCCGCCAGCCCACAGGGGGCAACAGCGAGGCATATGTGTCACAGTGACGCAGCAGTGGGAGGAGTAGAAGAAGACTACAAATTCAACCCTGGGAAAATATGGAAATAAAAGGAAATAATCTTACTTAAGAACGACTAGACAACAAAGTAGGAATGTTCAAGTGCTGGAGTCATTGTTTCCTGGCGGACCTTTTAAGTGACGGACACATTGATGCAGACAAACAGAAATCCTCACATGTAATCTTCATCACCAAACTTGCTCAAACATGTGTAAGTAGATATCATTTGCGCATAAATATATTTAGTTTGTTTGGTATTGAAAGTGCTGACTTTGTGATGTGTTTTGTATTCGTGGGCGTGTTGTTTTTTTTGTCTGAGAGTAACGATCCAACCTGATTTCGTCCATGTAGTGCTACATTTGACCAGCAGAGGGCGACAACGCTAATAGTCACAATGTTGTGTCATTTCTATAAGTGTAAATATTTATTGTGTGAATATACAACACTCAATGTTGTTATTGTGTTGATTGTAAAATACACAATGGACGCTATCATTTCATGTTTATAGCCTAGCATGTTT